>NC_048580.1:9671993-9681993 GCF_013265735.2 Oncorhynchus mykiss
TACCTAGTACTTCTTCTGCCTAGTACTTCTACTGCCTAGTACTTCTACTACCTAGTACTTCTACTGCCTAGTACTTCTACTACCTAGTACTTCTACTGCCTAGTACTTCTACTACATAGGACTTCTACTGCCTAGTACTTCTACTGCCTAGTACTTCTACTACCTAGTACTTCTACTGCCTAGTACTTCTACTGCCTAGTACTTCTACTACCTAGTACTTCTACTGCCTAGTACTTCTACTACCTAGGACTTCTACTACCTAGTACTTCTACTGCCTAGTACTTCTACTGCCAAGTACTTCTACTACCTAGTACTTCTACTGCCTAGTAACTCTACTGCCTAGTACTTCTACTGCCTAGTACTTCTACTACCTAGTACTTCTACTGCCTAGTTCTTCTATGACCTAGTACTTCTACTGCCTAGTACTTCTACTGCATAGTACTTCTACTGCCTAGTACTTCTACTGCCTAGTACTTCTACTACCTAGTAATTCTACTGCATAGTACTTCTATTGCCTAGTACTTCTACTACCTAGTACTTCTACTACCTAGTACTTCTACTGCCTAGTACATCTACTGCCTAGTACTTCTACTACCTAGTACTTCTACTAGCTAGTACTTCTACTGCCTAGTACTTCTACTACCTAGTACTTCTACTGCCTAGTACTTCTACTGCCTAGTACTTCTACTACCTAGTACTTCTACCGCCTAGTACTTCTACTGCCAAGTACTTCTACTACCTAGTACTTCTACTGCCTAGAACACCTACTGCCTAGTACTGCTACTGCCTAGTACTTCTACTACCTAGTACTTCTTCTGCCTAGTACTTCTACTGCCTAGTACTTCTACTACCTAGTACTTCTACTGCCTAGTACTTCTACTACCTAGTACTTCTACTGCCTAGTACTTCTACTACATAGGACTTCTACTGCCTAGTACTTCTACTGCCTAGTACTTCTACTACCTAGTACTTCTACTGCCTAGTACTTCTACTGCCTAGTACCTCTACTACCTAGTACTTCTACTCCCTAGTACTTCTACTACCTAGGACTTCTACTACCTAGTACTTCTACTGCCTAGTACTTCTACTACCTAGTACTTCTACTGCCTAGTACACCTACTGCCTAGTACTGCTACTGCCTAGTACTTCTACTACCTAGTACTTCTTCTGCCTAGTACTTCTACTGCCTAGTACTTCTACTACCTAGTACTTCTACTGCCTAGTACTTCTACTACCTAGTACTTCTACTGCCTAGTACTTCTACTACATAGGACTTCTACTGCCTAGTACTTCTACTGCCTAGTACTTCTACTACCTAGTACTTCTACTGCCTAGTACTTCTACTGCCTAGTACTTCTACTACCTAGTACTTCTACTGCCTTGTACTTCTACTACCTAGGACTTCTACTACCTAGTACTTCTACTGCCTAGTACTTCTACTGCCAAGTACTTCTACTACCTAGTACTTCTACTGCCTAGTAACTCTACTGCCTAGTACTTCTACTGCCTAGTACTTCTATTACCTAGTACTTCTACTGCCTAGTTCTTCTATGACCTAGTACTTCTACTGCCTAGTACTTCTACTGCATAGTACTTCTACTGCCTAGTACTTCTACTGCCTAGTACTTCTACTACCTAGTACTTCTACTGCATAGTACTTCTATTGCCTAGTACTTCTACTACCTAGTACTTCTACTACCTAGTACTTCTACTACCTAGTACTTCTACTGCCTAGTACATCTACTGCCTAGTACTTCTACTACCTAGTACTCCTACTGCCTAGTACTTCTACTGCCTAGTACTTCTACTGCCTAATACTTCTACTGCCTAGTAATTCTACTGCCTAGTACTTCTACCGCCTAGTACTTCTACTGCCTAGTACTTCTACTAGCTAGTACTTCTACTACCTAGTACTTCTACTACCTAGTATTTCTACTGCCTAGTACTTCTACTGCCTAGTACTTCTACTGCCTAGTACTTCTACTACCTAGTACTTCTACTACCTAGTACTTCTACCGCCTAGTACTTCTACTGCTTAGTACTTCTACTACCTAGTACTTCGACCGCCTAGTACTTCTACTGCCTAATACTTCTACTGCCTAGTACTTCTACTACGTAGTACTTCTACTGCCTAGTACTTCTACTGCCTAGTACTTCTACTACCTAGTACTTCTACTGCCTAGTACTTCTACTGCCAAGTACTTATACTACCTAGTACTTCTACTGCCTAGAACACCTACTGCCTAGTACTGCTACTGCCTAGTACTTCTACTACCTAGTACTTCTTCTGCCTAGTACTTCTACTGCCTAGTACTTCTACTACCTAGTACTTCTACTGCCTAGTACTTCTACTACCTAGTACTTCTACTGCCTAGTACTTCTACTACATAGGACTTCTACTGCCTAGTACTTCTACTGCCTAGTACTTCTACTACCTAGGACTTCTACTACCTAGTACTTCTACTGCCTAGTACTTCTACTACCTAGTACTTCTACTGCCTAGTACACCTACTGCCTAGTACTGCTACTGCCTAGTACTTCTACTACCTAGTACTTCTTCTGCCTAGTACTTCTACTGCCTAGTACTTCTACTACCTAGTACTTCTACTGCCTAGTACTTCTACTACCTAGTACTTCTACTGCCTAGTACTTCTACTACATAGGACTTCTACTGCCTAGTACTTCTACTGCCTAGTACTTCTACTACCTAGTACTTCTACTGCCTAGTACTTCTACTGCCTAGTACTTCTACTACCTAGTACTTCTACTGCCTAGTACTTCTACTACCTAGGACTTCTACTACCTAGTACTTCTACTGCCTAGTACTTCTACTGCCAAGTACATCTACTACCTAGTACTTCTACTGCCTAGTAACTCTACTGCCTAGTACTTCTACTGCCTAGTACTTATACTACCTAGTACTTCTACTGCCTAGTTCTTCTATGACCTAGTACTTCTACTGCCTAGTACTTCTACTGCCTAGTACTTCTACTGCCTAGTACTTCTACTACCTAGTACTTCTACTGCATAGTACTTCTATTGCCTAGTACTTCTACTACCTAGTACTTCTACTACCTAGTACTTCTACCGCCTAGTACTTCTACTGCCTAGTACATCTACTGCCTAGTACTTCTACTACCTAGTACTTCTACTGCCTAGTACTTCTACTGCCTAGTACTTCTACTACCTAATACTTCTACTGCCTAGTAATTCTACTGCCTAGTACTTCTACTGCCTAGTACTTCTACTAGCTAGTACTTCTACTACCTAGTACTTCTACTACCTAGTACTTCTACTGCCTAGTACTTCTACTGCCTAGTACTTCTACTGCCTAGTACTTCTACTGCCTAGTACTTCTACTACCTAGTACTTCTACTACCTAGTACTTCTACTGCCTAGTACTTCTACTGCTTAGTACTTCTACTACCTAGTACTTCGACTGCCAAGTACTTCTACTGCCTAATACTTCTACTGCCTAGTAATTCTACTGCCTAGTACTTCTACTGCCTAGTACTTCTACTGCCTAGTACTTCTACTAGCTAGTACTTCTACTGCCTAGTACTTCTACTACCTAGTACTTCTACTGCCTAGTACTTCTACTGCCTAGTACTTCTACTACCTAGTACTTCTACTGCCTAGTACTTCTACTGCCAAGTACTTCTACTACCTAGTACTTCTACTGCCTAGAACACCTACTGCCTAGTACTGCTACTGCCTAGTACTTCTACTACCTAGTACTTCTTCTGCCTAGTACTTCTACTGCCTAGTACTTCTACTACCTAGTACTTCTACTGCCTAGTACTTCTACTACCTAGTACTACTACTGCCTAGTACTTCTACTACATAGGACTTCTACTGCCTAGTACTTCTACTGCCTAGTACTTCTACTACCTAGTACTTCTACTGCCTAGTACTTCTACTGCCTAGTACTTCTACTACCTAGTACTTCTACTGCCTAGTACTTCTACTACCTAGGACTTCTACTACCTAGTACTTCTACTGCCTAGTACTTCTACTGCCAAGTACTTCTACTACCTAGTACTTCTACTGCCTAGTAACTCTACTGCCCAGTACTTCTACTGCCTAGTACTTCTACTACCTAGTACTTCTACTGCCTAGTTCTTCTATGACCTAGTACTTCTACTGCCTAGTACTTCTACTGCCTAGTACTTCTACTGACTAGTACTCCTACTACCTAGTACTTCTACTGTACTTTACCTGAGGCAGGGCCTGCATGACCGTGTCCAGCAACGCTCTCATCCCCACTGCCATCTTCAGTAGCTTCAGGACTGACGACACACACACACACACACACAAACACACACACACACACACAAACACACACACACACACATACATTACTACAGAATAACTGTAGTAAAACATATTCGGTGACATACTAATGGAGGTTGGGCTCTGTGATGATGTCACTGACAGGGCGCTGGAGGAGGAGGAGGAGGAAAAGGAGGAGGCAGGGTTGATTGGTAACAGTGGAGGATGGCCACAACATGAATGAAATAACTGTCTGTTTGAAGTTGACAAATTATCCAGAGGAGCAGGCCTCTACACACACACACACACACACACACACACACACACACACACACACACACACACACACACACGCACACACTCTACCTCTCCTCTACCTCCTCTCTACCTCTCCTCTACCTCTTCTCTACCTCTCCTCTACCTCTCCTATACTTCCTCCCTACCTCCCCTCTACCTCTCCTCTACCTCTCCTCTACCTCTCCTCTACCTCTTCTCTACCTCTTCTCTACCTCCCCTTTACCTCTCCTCTACCTCTCCTCTACCTCCCCTCTACCTCTCCTCTACTTCTCCTCTACCTCTCCTCTACCTCCCCTCTACCTCTCCTCTACCTCTCCTCTACCTCCACTCTACCTCTCCTCTACCTCTCCTCTACCTCTTCTCTACCTCCCCTCTAACCCTCCTCTACCTCTCCCCTTCCTCTCCTCTACCTCCTCTCTACCTCTCCTCTACCTCCTCTCTACCTCCTCTCTACCTCTCCTCTACCTCTCCTCTACCTCCCCTCTACACCTCCTCTACCTCTCCTCTACCTCCTCTCTACCTCCTCTCTACCTCTCCTCTACCTCTCCTCTACCTCCCCTCTACACCTCCTCTACCTCTCCTCTACCTCTTCTCTACCTCTCCTCTACATCCCCTCTCTCTCCTCTACGTCCTCCCTACCTCTCCTCTCCTCTTCCTCTACTGCTCCTCTACCTCTCCTCTACCTCCTCTCTACATCTCTTCTACCGCTCCTCTACCTCTCCTCTACCTCTCCACTACCTCCTCTCTACCTCCTCTCTACCTCCCCTCTACCTCTCCTCTACCTCTCCTCTACCTCTCCTCTACCTCTCATCTACCTCTTCTCTACATCCCCTCTACCTCTCCTCTACCTCCTCTCTACCTCTCCTCTACCTCTCCTCTACCTCTCCTCTACCTCCTCTCTACCTCCCCTCTACCTCTCCTCTACCTCTCCTCTACCTCCCCTCTACCTCTCCTCTACCTCTCCTCTACCTCTCCTCTACCTCCCCTCTACTTCTCCTCTACCTCCCCTCTACCTCCTCTCTACCTCTCCTCCACCTCCTCTCTACCTCTCCTCTACCTCTCCTCTACCTCTCCTCTACCTCCTCTCCACCTCTCTTCTACCTCTCCTCTACCTCCCCTCTACCTCCTCTCTACCGCTCCTCTACCTCTCCACTACCTCTCCTCTACCTCCTCTCTACCTCCTCTCTACCTCCCCTCTACCTCTCCTCTACCTCTCCTCTACCTCTCCTCTACCTCTCATCTACCTCTTCTCTACATCCCCTCTACCTCTCCTCTACCTCCTCTCTACCTCTCCTCTACCTCTCCTCTACCTCTCCTCTACCTCCTCTCTACCTCCCCTCTACCTCTCCTCTACCTCTCCTCTACCTCCCCTCTACCTCTCCTCTACCTCTCCTCTACCTCTCCTCTACCTCCCCTCTACTTCTCCTCTACCTCCCCTCTACCTCCTCTCTACCTCTCCTCCACCTCCTCTCTACCTCTCCTCTACCTCTCCTCTACCTCTCCTCTACCTCTCCTCTACCTCCTCTCCACCTCTCTTCTACCTCTCCTCTACCTCCCCTCTACCTCCTCTCTACCTCTCCTCCACCTCCTCTCTACCTCTCCTCTACCTCTCCTCTACCTCTCCTCTATCTCCTCTCTACCTCCCCTCTACCTCTCCTCTACCTCTCCTCTACCTCCTCTCTACCTCTCCTCTACCTCCTCTCTACCTCTCCTCTACCTCCTCTCTACCTCTTCTCTACCTCTCCTCTACCTCTCCTCTATCTCCTCTCTACCTCCCCTCTACCTCTCCTCTACCTCTCCTCTACCTCTCCTCTACCTCTCCTCTACCTCTCCTCTACCTCCTCTCTACCTCCCCTCTTCCTCTCCTCTACCTCCTCTCTACCTCTCCTGTACCTCCTCTCTACCTCCTATCCACCTCTCTTCTACCTCTCCTCTACCTCCCCTCTACCTCCTCTCTACCTCTCCCCTTCCTCCTCTCTACCTCTCCTTTACCTCTCCTCTACCTCTCCTCTACCTCTCCTCTACCTCCTCTCCACCTCTCTTCTACCTCTCCTCTACCTCCCCTCTACCTCCTCTCTACCGCTCCTCTACCTCTCCACTACCTCTCCTCTACCTCCTCTCTACCTCCTCTCTACCTCCCCTCTACCTCTCCTCTACCTCTCCTTTACCTCTCCTCTACCTCTCATCTACCTCTTCTCTACATCCCCTCTACCTCTCCTCTACCTCCTCTCTACCTCTCCTCTACCTCCTCTCTACATCTCTTCTACCGCTCCTCTACCTCTCCTCTACCTCTCCACTACCTCCTCTCTACCTCCTCTCTACCTCCCCTCTACCTCTCCTCTACATCCCCTCTACCTCTCCTCTACCTCCTCTCTACCTCTCCTCTACCTCTCCTCTACCTCTCCTCTACCTCCTCTCTACCTCCCCTCTACCTCTCCTCTACCTCTCCTCTACCTCCCCTCTACCTCTCCTCTACCTCTCCTCTACCTCTCCTCTACCTCCCCTCTACTTCTCCTCTACCTCCCCTCTACCTCCTCTCTACCTCTCCTCCACCTCCTCTCTACCTCTCCTCTACCTCTCCTCTACCTCTCCTCTACCTCCTCTCCACCTCTCTTCTACCTCTCCTCTACCTCCCCTCTACCTCCTCTCTACCGCTCCTCTACCTCTCCACTACCTCTCCTCTACCTCCTCTCTACCTCCTCTCTACCTCCCCTCTACCTCTCCTCTACCTCTCCTCTACCTCTCCTCTACCTCTCATCTACCTCTTCTCTACATCCCCTCTACCTCTCCTCTACCTCCTCTCTACCTCTCCTCTACCTCTCCTCTACCTCCTCTCTACCTCCCCTCTACCTCTCCTCTACCTCTCCTCTACCTCCCCTCTACCTCTCCTCTACCTCTCCTCTACCTCTCCTCTACCTCCCCTCTACTTCTCCTCTACCTCCCCTCTACCTCCTCTCTACCTCTCCTCCACCTCCTCTCTACCTCTCCTCTACCTCTCCTCTACCTCTCCTCTACCTCTCCTCTACCTCCTCTCCACCTCTCTTCTACCTCTCCTCTACCTCCCCTCTACCTCCTCTCTACCTCTCCTCCACCTCCTCTCTACCTCTCCTCTACCTCTCCTCTACCTCTCCTCTATCTCCTCTCTACCTCCCCTCTACCTCTCCTCTACCTCTCCTCTACCTCCTCTCTACCTCTCCTCTACCTCCTCTCTACCTCTCCTCTACCTCCTCTCTACCTCTTCTCTACCTCTCCTCTACCTCTCCTCTATCTCCTCTCTACCTCCCCTCTACCTCTCCTCTACCTCTCCTCTACCTCTCCTCTACCTCTCCTCTACCTCTCCTCTACCTCCTCTCTACCTCCCCTCTTCCTCTCCTCTACCTCCTCTCTACCTCTCCTGTACCTCCTCTCTACCTCCTATCCACCTCTCTTCTACCTCTCCTCTACCTCCCCTCTACCTCCTCTCTACCTCTCCCCTTCCTCCTCTCTACCTCTCCTTTACCTCTCCTCTACCTCTCCTCTTCCTCTCATCTACCTCTTCTCTACCTCCCCTCTACCTCTCCTCTACCTCTCCTCTACCTCTCCTCTACCTCTTCTCTACCTCTCCTCTACATCTCCTCTACCTCCTCACTCAGCATTCACTACTTTCCTATACATTTCTCCTCTTCTTCTTATTCTTATCTTCTTATTTCTCCTCTTCCTCTGCCACCTTTTACCATCATCCTCTCTTTCTAATTTGTCTTTCCCTGTCTCCTTCTATAAACAGGCAGTAATTTTCTGTCCCTGTCTCCTTTCTGTAAACAGACAGTAATTATCTGTCCCTGTCTCCTTTCTGTAAACAGGCAGTACTTCTCGGTCCCTGTCTCCTTTCTGTAAACAGGCAGTAATTCTCTGTCCCTGTCTCCTTTCTGTAAACAGACAGTAATTATCTGTCCCTGTCTCCTTTCTGTAAACAGGCAGTAATTATCTGTCCCTGTCTCCTTTCTGTAAACAGGCAGTACTTATCTGTCCCTTTCTCCTTTCTGTAAACAGACAGTACTTCTCGGTCCCTGTCTCCTTTCTGTCTCCCTGAGCTCACCACCTGTCTCCTCCTCTCCCTCCCAGTCTGTCTCCCTGAGCTCACCACCCGTCCCCTCCCACCCAGTCTGTCTCCCTGAGCTCACCACCCGTCCCCTCCCTCCCAGTCTGTCTCCCTGAGCTCAGCACCTGTCCCCTCCTGTCCCTCTCAGTCTGTCACCCTGAGCTCATCACCTGTCCCCTCCTCTCGCTCCCAGTCTGCCTCCCTGAGTCCCCTCCCTCTCTGTCCTGTGTGTGTGAGATGGCTTTGTTCCCGGTGCCATCTGGTCTCTTCACACCTTTCCAGGGATGCTTTGGGGCCAGCCACACAAAAAAGAGGAGAAACCCTGGGAAACACTGCTTTACAACCCATATTAAAACAGAAGGACAGTAACGGAGGAGGATTTAGTGCGTGTACTTGTGTGTGTGTGTAGAGAGAAAAAGAGAGAGATAATGTGTGTGAGTGTGTGTATGTGTGTATGTGTGTGTGTGTGTGTGTGTGTGTGTGTGTGTGTGTGTGTGTGTGTGTGTGTGTGTCCGTGTGTGTGTGTGCGTGTGTGTGTATGTGTGTGTACGTGTGTACATGTGTGTGTGTGTACGTGTGTACATGTGTGTGTGTGTTCGTGTGTACATGTGTGTGTGTTTGTCTACACCTCTTGCTATCCTCAGTACTCTCATGATCCTGATGATAGTAGGGTTGATGGGCAGGGATGCGTTAACCTCAATCTCCTCCAGAGTGATGCCCATGATGGACAGCAACACTATGGCCAGATCCAGCTGGTTCCACCTACAACACACACACACAGGTCATGTTATATACACACACACAGGTCATGTTATATACACACACACAGGTCATGTTATACACACACACACACAGGTCATGTTATATACATACACACACAGGTCATGTTATATACACACACACAGGTCATGTTATATACACACACACACAGGTCATGTTATATATACACACACACAGGTCATGTTATATACACACACACAGGTCATGTTATATACACACACAGGTCATGTTATATACACACACAGGTCATGTTATACACACACACACAGGTCATGTTATACACACACACAGGTCATGTTATACACACACACACACAGGTCATGTTATATATACACAGGTCATGTTATATATACACACACACAGGTCATGTTATACACACACACACAGGTCATGTTATACACACACACAGGTCATGTTATATACACACACACAGGTCATGTTATACACACACACACACAGGTCATGTTATATATACACACACAGGTCATGTTATATATACACACACAGGTCATGTTATACACACACACAGGTCATGTTATATATACACACACACAGGTCATGTTATATACACAC
>NC_048580.1:9686993-9689493 GCF_013265735.2 Oncorhynchus mykiss
GGAGGGATGAATGGAAGGAGAGGAAGGGGAGAGGGAGGGAGGAATGGAAGGAGAGGGAGGGATGAATGGAAGGAGAGGAATGGATGGAGAGGAATGGAAGGAGGGGTGGTGGGAGGGAGGGAGGAATGGAAGTTGAGGAATGGAAGGAGAGGAATGGAAGGAGAGGGAGGGGTGGTGGGAGGGAGGGAGGGAGGAATGGAAGGAGAAGAAGGGGAGAGGGAGGGATGAATGGAAGGAGAGGAAGGGGAGAGGGAGGGAGGAATGGAAGGAGAGGGAGGGATGAATGGAAGGAGAGGAATGGATGGAGAGGAATGGAAGGAGGGGTGGTGGGAGGGAGGGAGGAATGGAAGTTGAGGAATGGAAGGAGAGGAATGGAAGGAGAGGGAGGGGTGGTGGGAGGGAGGGAGGGAGGAAAGGAAGGAGAGGAAGGGGTGAGGGAGGGAGGAATGGAAGGAGAGGAAAGGAAGGAGAGGAATGGAAGGAGAGGGAGGGTGGTGGGAGGGAGGGAGGAATGGAAGGAGAGGAATTGAAGGAGAGGATTTGAAGGAGAGGAATGGAAGGAGAGGAATGGAAGGAGAGGGAGGGAGGAATGGAAGGAGAGGAAGGGGAGAGGAAGGGAGAAATGGAAGGAGAGGAAGGGGTGGTGGGAGGGAGGGAGGAATAGAAGGAGAGGAAGGGGAGAGGGAGGGAGGGAGGGAGGGAGGGAGGGAGGGAGGGAGGGAGGGAGGGAGGGAGGGAGGGAGGGAGGGAGGGAGGGAGGGAGGGAGGGAAGGAGAGGAAGGGGTGAGGGAGGGAGGAATGGAAGGAGAAGAAGGGGAGAGGGAGGGATGAATGGAAGGAGAGGAAGGGGAGAGGGAGGGAGGAATGGAAGGAGAGGGAGGGATGAATGGAAGGAGAGGAATGGATGGAGAGGAATGGAAGGAGGGGTGGTGGGAGGGAGGGAGGAATGGAAGTTGAGGAATGGAAGGAGAGGAATGGAAGGAGAGGGAGGGGTGGTGGGAGGGAGGGAGGGAGGAATGGAAGGAGAAGAAGGGGAGAGGGAGGGATGAATGGAAGGAGAGGAAGGGGAGAGGGAGGGAGGAATGGAAGGAGAGGGAGGGATGAATGAAAGGAGAGGAATGGATGGAGAGGAATGGAAGGAGGGGTGGTGGGAGGGAGGGAGGAATGGAAGTTGAGGAATGGAAGGAGAGGAATGGAAGGAGAGGGAGGGGTGGTGGGAGGGAGGGAGGGAGGAAAGGAAGGAGAGGAAGGGGTGAGGGAGGGAGGAATGGAAGGAGAGGAAAGGAAGGAGAGGAATGGAAGGAGAGGGAGGGTGGTGGGAGGGAGGGAGGAATGGAAGGAGAGGAATTGAAGGAGAGGATTTGAAGGAGAGGAATGGAAGGAGAGGAATGGAAGGAGAGGGAGGGAGGAATGGAAGGAGAGGAAGGGGAGAGGAAGGGAGAAATGGAAGGAGAGGAAGGGGTGGTGGGAGGGAGGGAGGAATAGAAGGAGAGGAAGGGGAGAGGGAGGGAGGGAGGGAGGGAGGGAGGGAGGGAGGGAGGGAGGGAGGGAGGGAGGGAGGGAGGGATGGAGGGAGGGAGGGAGGGAGGGAGGGAGGATTAGTATTACAATATTCCATAGGTTGCAGTTATTATAGTCTCTCTCCTCTGACGTCCCACTCTCCCAGAATAACCCATTTCCCAGAGTAATATTCTCCAAACCACCATCCCACTCTCTCCCTCTCCTCTACCTCCCCCTCTCCTTCTCTCTGAAAAGGCTAACAGTATGAAAGTGTCTTGGAGCCTGGGGGAATTAACAATGCCCTTCTCTCTTTTCCAAGTAGGCATATAGTTAGACGATCAGACAACTAACTCTACAGGGATTTACTGACTCATCTGGCCACCCACTCCTCCTTACCCTCATCTCTCTCTCTGTTTCTCTCTACCACCCTCATCTATCTGTCACTCTCTCTACCACCCTCATCTCTCTCTGTTTCTCTCTACCACCCTCATCTCTCTCTCTGTTTCTCTTTCTCTCTGTCTCTCTCTCTACCACCCTCATCACTGCCTGTCTCTCTCTACCACCCTCATCTCTCTCTCTCTCTCTCTCTCTCTCTCTCTCTCTACCACCCTCATCTCTCTCTCTCTCTCTCTCTCACTCTCTCTCTACCACCCTCATCTCTCTCCCTCTCTCTCTCTCTCTCTCTCTCTGTCTCTACCACCCTCATCTCTGTCAGTCTCTCTCTGCCACCCACATCTCTCTCTTGTTTGGTCTTTCTCTCTGTCTCTCTCTCTCTATGTCTCTCTCTCTCTCTCTCTCTCTCTCTGTGTCTCTCTCTCTCTCTCTATCTCTCTCTCCCTCTCTCTGTGTCTCTCTCTCTCTCTCTCTCTCTCTATGTCTATGTCTCTCTCTCTTTCCATCTTGTTTAAATGCCTGGACTGGACAAACCAGTTTTCCTGATCTGATAATAAACCATTACAATTGTTCCAGACATCATTTGCGTGGGAGTTTAGTTCATGTT
>NC_048580.1:9694493-9696993 GCF_013265735.2 Oncorhynchus mykiss
GGTCCGCTAATAGGGAGCATCTGATAAATGACTAGCATGTTAAACTGAATGTCCATGTGGGTGCCCCGTGTGAGGAATCTTGGGTACCCTACATGTTGGAGCCCTGTGTGAGGAATCTTGGATACCCTACACGTTGGAGCCCTGTGTGAGGAAGCTTGGGTACCCTACATGTTGGAGCCCTGTGTGAGGAAGCTTGGGTACCCTACATGTTGGAGCCCTGTGTGAGGAATCTTGGGTACCCTACATGTTGGAGCCCTGTGTGAGGAATCTTGGGTACCCTATATGTTGGTGCCCTGTGTGAGGAAGCTTGGGTACCCTACATGTTGGAGCCCTGTGTGAGGAAGCTTGGGTACCCTACATGTTGGAGCCCTGTGTGAGGAAGCTTGGGTACCCTACATGTTGGAGCCCTGTGTGAGGAAGCTTGGGTACCCTATATGTTGGTGCCCTGTGTGAGGAAGCTTGGGTACCCTACATGTTGGAGCCCTGTGTGAGGAAGCTTGGGTACCCTACATGTTGGAGCCCTGTGTGAGGAAGCTTGGGTACCCTACATGTTGGAGCCCTGTGTGAGGAAGCTTGGGTACCCTATATGTTGGTGCCCTGTGTGAGGAAGCTTGGGTACCCTACATGTTGGAGCTCTGTGTGAGGAAGCTTGGGTACCCTACATGTTGGAGCCCTGTGTGAGGAAGCTTGGGTACCCTATATGTTGGTGCCCTGTGTGAGGAAGCTTGGGTACCCTACATGTTGGAGCCCTGTGTGAGGAAGCTTGGGTACCCTACATGTTGGAGCCCTGTGTGAGGAAGCTTGGGTACCCTACATGTTGGAGCCCTGTGTGAGGAAGCTTGGGTACCCTATATGTTGGTGCCCTGTGTGAGGAAGCTTGGGTACCCTACATGTTGGAGCCCTGTGTGAGGAAGCTTGGGTACCCTACATGTTGGTGCCCTGTGTGAGGAAGCTTGGGTACCCTACATGTTGGTGCCCTGTGTGAGGAAGCTTGGGTACCCTAAATGTTGGTGCCCTGTGTGAGGAAGCTTGGGTACCCTACATGTTGGAGCCCTGTGTGAGGAAGCTTGGGTACCCTACATGTTGGAGCCCTGTGTGAGGAAGCTTGGGTACCCTACATGTTGGAGCCCTGTGTGAGGAAGCTTGGGTACCCTACATGTTGGAGCCCTGTGTGAGGAAGCTTGGGTACCCTACATGTTGGAGCCCTGTGTAAGGAAGCTTGGGTACCCTACATGTTGGAGCCCTGTGTGAGGAAGCTTGGGTACCCTACATGTTGGAGCCCTGTGTGAGGAAGCTTGGGTACCCTACATGTTGGTGCCCTGTGTGAGGAAGCTTGGGTACCCTACATGTTGGAGCCCTGTGTGAGGAAGCTTGGGTACCCTACATGTTGGAGCCCTGTGTGAGGAAGCTTGGGTACCCTATATGTTGGTGCCCTGTGTGAGGAAGCTTGGGTACCCTACATGTTGGAGCCCTGTGTGAGGAAGCTTGGGTACCCTATATGTTGGAGCCCTGTGTGAGGAAGCTTGGGTACCCTACATGTTGGTGCCCTGTGTGAGGAAGCTTGGGTACCCTACATGTTGGTGCCCCATGAAAGGATTCAGGCAAAAAATGTATTTATACTTCAATAGGGAATGAGATGTTTTTTTATTTTTTATTTTGTCATATACAAGATGCTATTTTACTCTTGGGAGAACCAAGACCCCTTTAGCTGAAAGCATTGGTGAATCATTAAACATCATTACCGACATAAAAAGGTAATAAGTTAGGAAAGAGCACCAATATTAAAAAAGAGTCCAAAAACAACCTCTTAGCCCCTTAGCATACATTACCTATATCCATCCAATTCTTTGAAGTCTACAAAGCAAGGGTGAGGAACTAGGAGTTGTTTTGGGACTGAGCCACACTCAGTAACTTCAGGAACACAAGGCTTGGTTGGTAAATACAGACACACTGAAGTCCCTGGCACAGCACGATGGGTTTAATTTCACAGCGTGAGTAGGCTTTGATTGGGTTGGAGTGAATATATGTCTGTGTATGGGGTTGAAAGAGGTTCTGGTTGGGTTGAATGTGTGTGTATCAGTTTGAACTTGAAGGAGCTTCGGTTGCATTGGTTTACAAATACAGTGTATGGGGTTGGATGTCTGTGTATGGGGTTGGATGTATGTGTGTGGGGTTGGATGTCTGTGTATGGGGTTTGATGGCTGTGTATGGGGTTGGATGTCTGTGTATGGGGTTGGATGTCTGTGTATGGGGTTGGATGTCTGTGTATGGGGTTGGATGTCTGTGTGTGGGGTTGGATGTCTGTGTTTGGGGTTGGATGTCTGTGTATGGGTTGGATGTCTGTGTATGGGGTTGAATGTCTGTGTATATGGGGTTGGATGTCTGTGTGTGGGGTTGGATGTCTGTGTGTGGGGTTGGATGTCTGTGTGTGGGGTTTGATGTCTGTGTATGGGGTTGGATGTCTGTGTATGGGGTTGGATGTCTGTGTATGGGGTTGGAT
>NC_048580.1:9706993-9766993 GCF_013265735.2 Oncorhynchus mykiss
ATGGATGGGGTCATGTACCGTCAAATCTTGGGTGAGAACCTCCTTCCCTCAGCCAGGGCATTGAAATGGGTCGTGGATGGGTATTCCAGCATGACTATGACCCAAAACACACGGCCAAGGCAACAAAGGAGTGGCTCTAGAAGAAGCACATTAAGGTCCTGGAGTGGCCTAGCCAGTCTCCAGACCTTAATCCCATCGAAAATATGTGGAGGGAGCTGAAGGTTCGAGATGCCAAACATCATCTTCGAAACCTTAATGACTTGGAGAAGGAGTGAGACAAAATCCCTCCTGAGATGTGTGCAAACCTGGTGGCCAACTACAGGAAACGTCTGACCTCTGTGATTGCCAATAAGGGTTTTGCCACCAAGTACTAAGTCATGTTTTGCAGAGGGGTCAAATACGTATTTCCCTCATTAAAATGCAGATCAATTTATACATTTTTTGTTGTTAATCTGTCTGTCACTGTTCAAATAAACCTACCATTAAAATTATAGACTGATAATTTCTTTGTCAGTGTGCAAACATACAAAATCAGCAGGGGATCAAATACTTTTTTCCCTCAATGTATATACAGTTTTGTAACAATGTGCAAATGGTTAAAGTATGAAAGGGAAAATAAATAAACATAAATATGGATTGTATTTACAATGGCGTTTGTTCTTCACTGGTTGACCTTTTCTTGTTGCAACAGGTCACAAGTCTGTGATATTTCACCCATCAAAATTGGATTTGTCTCTCTGTCTCCCATACCTCTCTCTGTCTCTCTCTGTCTCTCATCTCTCTCTGATCTCTCTCTCTCTCTCTCTCTCTGTCTCTCTGTCTCTCTCTGATCTCTCTCTCTCTGTCTCTCTCTGATCTCTTTCTCTCATCTGTCTCTCTGTCTCTCATCTCTCTCTGATCACTCTCTCTCTGATCTCTCCCTCTCTCTGTCTCCCATACCTCTCTCTGTCTCTCTCTGTCTCTCATCTCTCTCTGATCTCTCTGTCTCTCTCATCTCTTTCTCTCATCTCTCTCTGATCTCTCTCTCTCTCTGATCTCTCCCTCTCTCTGTCTCCCATACCTCTCTCTGTCTCTCTCTGTCTCTCATTTCTCTCTGATCTCTCTCTCCCCCTCTGATCTCTCCCTCTCTCTGTCTCTCTGTCTCCCATACCTCTCTCTGTCTCTCTCTGTCTCTCTCATCTCTGTCTCTCTCATCTCTTTCTCTCATCTGTCTCTCTGTCTCTCATCTCTCTCTGATCTCTCTCTATCTGTCTCTCATCTCTCTTTGTCTCTCTGATCTCTCTCTCTCTCTCTCTCTGTCTCTCTCTCTCTCTCTCTCTCATCACTCTCTCTGATCTCTCTCTCTCTCTGTCTCTCTCTGTCTCTCATCTCTCTCTGATCTCTCTCTCTCTGTCTCTCTCATCTCTTCCTCTCATCTGTCTCTCTGTCTCTCATCTCGCTCTGATCTCTCTCTCTGTCTCTCATCTCTCTTTGATCTCTCTCTCTCTCTCTCTGTCTCTCTGTCTCTCTCTGTCTCTCATCTCTCTCATCTCTTTCTCTCTCTCTCTCATCTCTCTCTGATCTCTCTCTCTCTCAATTCAATTCAAGGGCTTTATTGGTACGGGAAACATGTGTTAACATTAAAAAGCAAGTGAGTTGGATAATATATAAAGTGAATATATAAAGTGAAATAAACAATAAAAATTAAAAGTAAACATTACACATACAGACGTTTCAAAACAATAAAGACATTACACATGTCATATTATATATGTATACAGTGTTTTAACAATGTACAAATGGTTAAAGGACACTATATAAAATAAATAAGCATAAATATGGGTTGTATTTACAATGGTGTTTGTTCTTCACTTGGTTGCCCTTTTCTCGTGGCAACAGGTCACAAATCTTGCTGCTGTGATGGCACACTGTGGAATTTCATTTGTTTTCGAATTCTTTGTGGATCTGTGTAATCTGAGGGAAATATGTTTTTTTAATATGGTCATACTTTGAGCAGGAGGTTAGGAAGTGCAGCTCAGTTTCCACCTCATTTTGTGGGCAGTGATCTCTGATCTCTCTCTCTCTCTGTCTCATCTCTTTCTCTCATCTCTCTCATCTCTCTCTCTCTCATCTCTCTCTGTCTCTCATCTCTCATCTCTCTCTGTCTCTCATCTCTCTCTCTCATCTCTCTCTGTCTCTCATCTCTCTCTGTCTCTCATCTCTCTCTCTCTCTCTGTCTCTCATCTCTCTCTCTCTGTGTCTCTCATCTCTCTCTGTCTCTCATCTCTCTCTGTCTCTGTCTCTAATCTCTCTCTCTCTCTCTCTGTCTCTCATCTCTCTCTCTCTCTCTGTCTCTCATCTCTCTCTCTCTGTCTCTCATCTCTCTCAGTCTCTCTCTCTCGCTCCCCCCCTCTTTGACTCTCCCTGTCTTTCTGATTCCCTCCCTCAACCTTTCCGCCTCCCTTTCTCCATCTATACGTCTCACCACTAGGTAGGGGAGAATATCAGAGTGTCACCATAAGCCTCCTGTGTGTGTGCTGGTTAGGTAAAGTATAGATTGACCCAGTCAGGTCACCTGTGATACAAGTCAGAATTCGACGTCCATCCATGTCTGAGGACGTCGGGAGATGACGTGGAAACTGGCCACTAGGGGCAACAGTGAGCGCTGTAGGTTCTTCAAGTCAATTTTGATTTTGATAGGGCATTGTGGACGGGATGGGGCATCTGTTTCTGATCCCAAAGGGCCAAAGGATTTTAATTTTATTTAACCTTTATTTTAACTAGGCAAGTCACTTAAAAACAAATGCTTATTTACAATGACGGCCTTCCCCGGCCAAACCCGGACGATGCTGGGCAAATTGTGCGCTGCTCTGTGGGACTCACGGTCGGTTATGATACAGCCTGGAATCAAACCAGGAACTGTAGTGACGCCTTTGGCACTGAGATGCAGTGCCTTAGACCGCTCTGCGACTCGGGAGCCCCAAAAATATTTGTTGACGACGATGGGACCTTAACCATTACGTTAATCATGCAGAGTTAATGCCTCTTACTCCAAAAGTTGCAAGTTCGAATCCAACAATAGAAAGTTGTTTTTGAGATGCTTGTTTTTAGCCTATCCCAAACCTTAACCCTTACCTTAACCATTCAGTGTTAATATCTAAACTTAACCCAATCCTTTAAACTTTGACATTTGAGAAACATGGATGAAGTGCAACCCCATTTTATCATCCTCACTTCCCTCCCTCCTCACATCTCCCTTCCTCCTCTCATCCCCTACACCCTGACTGACTCATGTCCATCTCTTTTTCTCTCCTCTCCCTTATCCCCTCTTTTATATCCTTCTTTCCTCCTATCCTCCTCCTCTACCATCCACCTCCACTCCTCTCCTCCTCTCCTCCTCTCCTCCTCTGCTCCTCCTCTACCATCCACCTCCCCTCCTCTCCTCCTCTCCTCCTCTACTCCTATCCTCCTCCTCTACCATCCACCTCCCCTCCTCTCCTCCTCTCCTCCTCTCCTTCTCTGCACCTCCTCTACTATTCTCCTCTCCTCCTCTCCTCCTCTCCTCCTCTGCTCCTCCTCTCCTCCTCTACTATTCTCCTTTCCTCTATTATCCTCCTCCCCTCCTCCTATCCTCTTCTCCTCCTCTACTTTCCTCCTCTTCTCCTCTACAATCCTCCTCTCCTCCTCTCCTCCTCTTCTCCTCTACTATCCTCCTCTCCTCCTCCTCTCCTCCTCTTCTATCCTCCTCTCCTCCTACTCTCCTCCTACTCTCCTCCACCTATCCTCCTCTCCTCCTCCTCTACTATCCTCCTCTCCTCTCCTCCTCCTCTCCTCCACCTATCCTCCTCTCCTCTCCTCCTCTCCTCCTCCTCTACTATCCTCCTCTACTCCTCCTCTCCTCCTCCTCTCCGCCTCCTCTCCTCCTCCTCTCCTCCGCTCCTCTCCTCTCTCTTCCTCCTCTTCTCCTCTCCTCTTCTACTATCCTCCTCTCCTCCTCCTCTCCTATCCTCCTCTCCTCCTCCTCTCCTCCTCCACCTCTCCTCCTCTGCTCCTCCTCTCCTCCTCTCCTCCCCCTCTACTATCCTCCTCTCCTCCTCTACTATCCTCCTCTCCTCCTCTACTAGCCTCCTCTCCTCCTCCTCTCTCCTCCTCCTCTCTCCTCTCCTCCTCTCCTCAACTATCCTCTTCTTCTCCACCTCTCCTCCTCGCCTCCTCCTCTCCTCTTCATCTCCTCCTCTCCTCCTCCTCTACTTTCCTCCTCTCCCCCTCTCCTATCCTCCTATCTTCTTCCTCTACTATCCTCCTCTCCTCCTCCTCCTCCTCCTCTACTATGCTATTCTCCTCCTCTCATCTCCTCCTCTCCTATCCTCTACTATCTTCCTCTCCTTCTCCTCTCCTCCTTGACTATTCTCTTCTTCTCCTCTCCTCCTCTCCTCTCCTCCTCTCCTCCTCCTCTCCTCCTCCTCTCCTCCTCTCCTCTCCTCCTCCTCTCCTCTCCTCTCTCCTCCTCCTCTCCTCCTCTACTCTCCTCTCTCATCCTCCTCTCCTCCTTTCCTCTCCTCTCTCCTCCTCCTCTCCTCCTCTCCTAACTCCTCCTCCTCTCCTCCTCTACTATCCTCCTCTCCTCCTCTACTATCCTCCTCTCCTCCTCTCCTATCCTCCTCTACTTTCCTCCTCTCCTATCCTCCTCTCCTCCTCTACTATCCTCTCCTTTCCTCCTCTCCTATCCTCCTCTCCTATCCTCCTCTACTATCCTCCTCTCCTCCTCCTCTCCTATCTCCTCTCCTCCTCTACTTTCCTCCTTTCCTCCTCTCCTCCTCTACTATCCTCCTCTCCTCCTCTTCTCTCCTCTATCCTCTCTACTCCTCTACTTTCCTCCTGTCCTCCTCTACTTTCCTCCTCTCCTCCTCTACTATCCTCCTCTTCTCCTCCTCTACTATCGTCCTCTCCTCCTCTCCTCCTCTACTTTCCTCCTCTCCTCCTCTACTATCCTCCTCTCCTCCTCCTCTACTTTCCTCCTCTCCTCCTCTCCTCCTCTACTATCGTCCTCTCCGCCTCTCTTCCCCTCCAAAGTCGGTTGTGAAAAGAGGCAATTGCCAAGTTTAGCTAAAGAAAATGGTTTGCTTGCGTGTTAGATAATTAGACACACACACAAACGCACATGCACGCCTGCACACACACATATACACACACACAAATGCACATGCACGCCTGCACACACCCATACACACACACACCCTTTTGAGTACTCAGTGCTGACTTCCCTAATACAATTAAACAGAACAACAATAATAGGCTGTAAGGGACATAATTGGGGTCGGCTTGTTGTGTCTGTCTGTCTGTCTGTCTGTATGCCTGTCTGTTGTGTCTGTCTGTCTGTCTGTCTGTCTGTCTGTCTGTCTGTATGCCTGTCTGTCGTGTCTGTCGTGTCTGTCTGTCTGTCTGTCGTGTCTGTCTGCCTGTCTGTTGTGTCTGTCTGTCATGTATGTTGTGTCTGTCTGTCTGTCATGTCTGTTGTATCTGTCTGTCTGTCATGTCTGTTGTGTCTGTCTGCTTGTCTGTCGTGTCTGACGTGTCTGTCTGTCTTTGTGTCTGTCTGTCTGTCTGTCTGTCTGTCTGTCTATCTGTCTGTCTGTCTGTCTGTCTGTCTGTCTGTCTGTCTGTCTGTCTGTCTGTCTGTCTGTATGTCTGGGGACATAATTGGGGTCGGCTTGTCGTGTCTGTTGTGTCTGTCTGTCGTGTCTGTCGTGTCTGTTGTGTCTGACTGTCTGTCTGTCTGTCTGCCTGTCTGCCTGCCTGCCTGCCTGTCTGTCTGTCTGTCTGTCTGTCTGCCTGTCTGCCTGTCTGCCTGTCTCAGTGGATTTAATAGAAGTAGAACTATAGAGAGGAATGGGGATAGGGTTATATAGAGGGAAGAATAAACGCCATTGTAAGTACAACCTACAGTTGAAGTTGAATGTTTGGAAGAAAAAGGGGGAGGCTTGCTAGCTGAAGGACATCATGCCAACTGTGAAGCACCGTGAAGTTATGATCCTAACTGACCTATTGCCGGGGATATTTACTGGGATTAAATGTCAGAAATGGTGAAAAACTGGGTTTAAATGTGTTTGACTAAGGTGTATGTAAACTTCCGACTTCAACTGTGTTTATTTATTTTCTCTTTTGTACTTTAACTATTTTGAACAAATATGACATTTGTAATATCTATTACTTTGGAACTTTTGTGAGTGTGATGTTTACTGTTCATTTGTATTGTTTATTTCACTTTTGTTTATTGTCTTGCTTTGTTAATATTTCCCATGCCAATAAAGCTCTTAAATTGTATTTAAATGAATTGACAAAGAGAGATCGAGGGAAACGGAGAGGGCGAGAGAGGGAGAGCGAGAGAGAGAGAGAAAATTATAAAGAGAGCGAAAGAGAGAGAGAGAGAGATAAAGAGAGGGAGAGGGGGATGAATTGAGAGAGAGGGAATTGGAGAGAGAGGGGATTAAAGAGAGAGAGAGGGAAAATGAGAGGGAGCGAGGGAGATAAAGCGAAAGAGGAAAGCAGAGAGGGAGAGGGAGAGAGATCGAGAGAGAGAGAGAGACAAAGAGAGTGAGACAGGTAAGTGGCGAGGGAGAGGGAGAAAGGGAGAGAGATAAAGAGAGGGAAGCAGAGAGGGAGGGCGTGAGATAACGAGAGAGGGAGGGAGAGAGGGGGAGGGAGAGAGAGATGGAATTAAAGAGGGGAAAATTGAGAGGGAGAGAGAATGAGATAAAGAGAGAGAGAAAAGGAGAAGGAGAGAGAGGGAGAGAGAGACGGGGGTGGATAAAGAGAGAGGGAAATGAGAGAGAGAGAGAGAGAGAGAGAGAGAGAGAGAGAGAGAGAGAGAGAGAGAGAGAGTGAAGCAGAGAGGGAGAGAAAGGGATAAGGAGAGGGAAAAGGAGGGGGAGAGGGTTGATCCTGTATGTTTTGACAGTCTGCTCTGCTACCATCTGGTGCTTGTGACACACACTCTCTTCCCCCTGCATTAGCATGGGTAGACAACCTAAAGGCGGTGGTAGAATCTGAGCGTGGGTAGACAACATAGAGGCTGTGGTAGAGTCTGAGCGTGGGTAGACAACCTAAAGGCCGTGGAAGAGTGTGAGCGTGGGTAGACAACCTAGAGGCTGTGGTAGAGTCTGATCGTGGGTAGACAACCTAGAGGCTGTGGTAGAGTCTGAGCGTGGGTAGACAACATTGAGGCTGTGGTAGAGTTTGAGTGTGGGTAGACAACCTAGAGGCTGTGGTATAGTCTGAGCGTGGGTAAACAACCTAGAGGCTGTGGTAGAGTCTGAGCGTGGGTAGACAACCTAGAGGCTGTGGTAGAGTCTGAGCGTGGGTAGACAACCTAGAGGCTGTGGTAGAGTGTGAGCGTGGGTAGACAACCTAGAGGGTGTGGTAGAGTCTGAGCGTGGGTAGACAACCTAGAGGCTGTGGTAGAGTCTGAGCGTGGGTAGGAAAACCTAGAGGCTGTGGTAGAGTCTGAGCGTGGGTAGAAAACCCACTGGATTGGATGAGAGAGAGTCAGGGGGACGAGTGGGAGACGGGCACGGGATAATAGATGAATATGATAGCGCTGGGTCGAGCACATACTTCAGTCTTTTCAACTTATTCCAGTGTGAGCTCCTTGATACACTTGATAAAGGAGTCAGGATTCAAGGACTCAGTTGGAGATTTTGTAAACAGTCGATCGCCTATTTTCAAATCCCAAATTCAAAAGATCTGTGTCACAAATCATTGAAATACAAAAAGAGCCACTCTGGTGTAGTTAAACTCTTTCAGAAAAGTCAAGCAACCTCTACACGAGGAAAACAACTCCTCCAAAACCCTTGTGTCAACCAGAAAAGATAGCAATAGATTCTGAAACCTGCCCATTCATAAGGGCTATACCTTAACTGTACATACATTAATTCAGACGTGCTCTCAATCTGTCAACATGTTTACCATTTCAGTTACAACTGTGAAGAAAAGGTTTCCAAGCAACAGACAAATAACAAGCTTGAAGTGACAGATTTAATAAAACAAAAACGATCCCGATATTCAACCGGTGTAGATACCCTATAAACACACTATAGATGCCCTATAAACACACTATAGATACCCTATAAACACACTATAGATGCCCTATAAACACACTATAGATACCCTATAAACACACTATATATACCCTATAAACACACTATAGATACCCTATAAACACACTATAGATACCCTATAAACACACTATATATACCCTATAAACACACTATAGATACCCTATAAACACACTATAGATACCCTATAAACACCCTATAGATACCCTATAAACACACTATAGATACCCTATAAACACACTATAGATACCTTATAAACACACTATAGATACCTTATAAACACACTATAGATGCCTTATAAACACACTATAGATACCCTATAAACACACTATAGATACCCTATAAACACACTATAGATACCTTATAAACACACTATAGATACCCTATAAACACACTATAGATACCTTATAAACACACTATAGATGCCTTATAAACACACTATAGATACCTTATAAACACACTATAGATACCCTATAAACACACTATAGATACCCTATAAACACACTATAGATACCCTATAAACACACTATAGATACCTTATAAACACACTATAGATACCTTATAAACACACTATAGATGCCTTATAAACACACTATAGATGCCTTATAAACACACTATAGATACCTTATAAACACACTATAGATACCCTATAAACACACTATAGATACCCTATAAACACACTATAGATACCCTATAAACACACTATAGATACCTTATAAACACACTATAGATACCCTATAAACACACTATAGATACCCTATAAACACACTATAGATACCTTATAAACACACTATAGATACCTTATAAACACACTATAGATACCCTATAAACACACTATAGATACCCTATAAACACACTATAGATACCCTATAAACACACTATAGATACCCTATAAACACACTATAGATACCTTATAAACACACTATAGATACCTTATAAACACACTATAGATACCTTATAAACACACTATAGATACCCTATAAACACACTATAGATACCCTATAAACACACTATAGATACCCTATAAACACACTATAGATACCCTATAAACACACTATAGATACCCTATAAACACACTATAGATACCCTATAAACACACTATAGATACCCTATAAACACACTATAGATACCCTATAAACACACTATAGATACCCTATAAACACACTATAGATACCTTATAAACACACTATAGATACCCTATAAACACACAATAGATACCCTATAAACACATTATAGATACCCTATAAACACACTATAGATACCCTATAAACACACTATAGATACCCTATAAACACATTATAGATACCCTATAAACACACTATAGATACCCTATAAACACACTATAGATACCCTATAAACACACTATAGATACCCTATAAACACACTATAGATACCCTATAAACACACTATAGATACCTTATAAACACACTATAGATACCTTATAAACACACTATAGATACCCTATAAACACACTATAGATACCCTATAAACACACTATAGATACCCTATAAACACACTATAGATACCTTATAAACACACTATAGATACCCTATAAACACACTATATATACCCTATAAACACACAATAGATACCCTATAAACACACTATAAATACCCTATAAACACACTATAGATACCCTATAAACACACTATAGATACCCTATAAACACACTATAGATACCCTATAAACACACTATAGATACCCTATAAACACACTATAGATACCCTATAAACACACTATAGATGCCCTATAAACACACTATAGATACACTATAAGCACACTATAGATACACACTATAGATACACTATAAACACACTATAAACACACTATAAACACACTATAGATACACTATAAACTGTAGATACACTATAAACACACTATAAACACACTATAAACACACTATAGATACACTATAAACTATAGATACACTATAAACTATAGAAAACTATAAACTGAGAAAGAAACCAATGGATATGAAGGGTCTTATATTACATGTCTGTACAGACACAGGAGTGTGTGAGAGGTTGAGCATAAGAGGCGTGAGAGAGAGAGACCGTGTGTGTTCGGGAGTGAATGAGAGGGAGTGAGTGACTGAATGTATGTTCGTTCTGTGTGAGTGATTGAATGTGTGTGAGAGGGAGTGAGTTCATTCTGTGTGAGTGATTAAATGTGTGCGAGAGGGAGTGAGTGACTGAATGTGTGTGAGTGACTGAATGTGTGTGAGAGGGTGTGAGTGACTGAATGTGTGTGAGAGGGAGTGAGTGACTGAATGTGTGTGAGAGTGAGTGAGTGACTGAATGTGTGTGAGAGTGAGTGAGTGACTGAATGTGTGTGAGAGGGTGTGAGTGACTGAATGTGTGTGAGAGGGTGTGAGTGACTGAATGTGTGTGAGAGGGTGTGAGTGACTGAATGTGTGTGAGAGGGTGTGAGTGACTGAATGAACTCTTCTCTTGTCCAATGTCTGGGGTTCGAAGGCAGTGGAATTACTATAGAGAGAGGCGACATCGGGCGTCTGGTAACCCGTTCCTGTACAGCTGGAGGGGCGGTGGGGACAGATCTAGGATCTGCTGACCATCGTATAACCCTAACCTTTACTATATGAAGGAAGCCATTAGATCAGACCCTAGATCAGCATCTAGGCACTTCCTAGTTTGGTTTGTAGTTCTACCTACCCCTCCGGCTGTACTACAACTATATGCAGGAAATGAGTTGGGATATAGAAGGGGGCGTTACCTTCCCCTCACCCCACCCCCCTCCCTCTACCTGTGGAAGTGCCACATCATGCAAGTCCCGCCCACCAGTACTCACTGGGCATGCTCCAAGGGGGCGGTCATAAGTATGCTCTCTATGATAGGCCAGGCAGGAAAAGGGGGCGGGGTGTCTATTCTACTAGACCAGCGCACCAACTCCGATCCTGGAGAGAGACTCGGTGTGTGTGTGCTTTTTGTTCCAGCCCAGAACTAACACTCATCCAGGTTTTACAGTTACTGGTGGGCTGGAACCAAAGTAGCTCTCCAGGACCAGAATGGGTGACCGCTGACCACCAGGCAGAGAGAGGACAACTAGCAGGGGGGGAAATAGAAAGAAAAAGGACTTCTACAGTAGAAATAGCAGCGACTTCAGGTCTAACGCGTTCCCTCTCAATCGCTTGGCTTCGGTCAAATCAAAGCGAATCAAACCAAAACAAGCAGGACTCAGAAAGATGTGGAAAGACTACCGACCAGCCATCTCCTTCTCCTTACTCCGTCTCTTTTTCTCCATCCGTTTCAGTCTCTTCTCCTCCCTGCGCTTGGCCTCCTCGGCCTCCTGGCTGCGACGACACTTGTGGAAGTTCTCCACCACCACGCCCACGAACATGTTGAGCACGAAGAAGCTGACGATGAGCAGGAAGGAGATGAAGTAGAGGAGCATCCAGGGGTTGTGGTTCAGCTGCGGCTGGAGGGGGAGACACACGTTAACGAGCGCTGTGGCGACGTTCTAACGGCAAACGCTGTGTGTGTGTGTGTCTGTGTGTGTGTGTGTGTCTGTGTGTCTGTGTGTGTGTGTGTGTGTGTGTGTGTCTGTGTGTGTGTGTGTGTGTGTGTGTCTGTGTGTCTCTATCCACCTAGAGAAGAACACACTACCAGATGCCAGGACACCGTCACACACCTACCTATCCTGCTGCTCCAGTCAACACTTTAAATCATAGATACGAATGCATAAATCCATGCATGAATAATTCAGTTTATTTTTTTAATACAACACAGTATATCAGTAAAGCTAAATGTATACATAGATCCAGTGCACAGGGCATGCGGAAGAATGTTGGACAGTAAGCAGCTCAGAGAAGAACAATGACAAGTTTCCTGAAGCACAGACAGAAATGCTGACGTAAAAATCAAGACTCCTCTGCCTCTGGCCAACCAAGCCTTTGTTCTACAGCTGCTACTGTATCGCTAGGGAACAGAGTGTGTGTGTGTGTGTGTGTGTGTGTTGTATACCTGTTGGTTGACTCCCACTGCATCTAATCCATCATACATGATATCAACCCAACCATCCTTAGAGGCCAGAACGAACAGAGACATCAGAGCCTGGCGAGAGAGGGAGAACATAACACATGATATCAACCCAACCATCCTTAGAGGCCAGCACGAACAGAGACATCAGAGCCTGGCGAGAGAGGGAGAACATCCTACATGATATCAACCCAACCATCCTTAGAGGCCAGAACGAACAGAGACATCAGAGCCTGGCAAGAGAGGGAGAACATCACACATGATATCAACCCAACCATCCTTAGAGGCCAGCACGAACAGAGACATCAGAGCCTGGCGAGAGAGGGAGAACATCACACATTATATCAACCCAACCATCCTTAGAGGCCAGCACGAACAGAGACATCAGAGCCTGGCGAGAGAGGGAGAACATCACACATGATATCAACCCAACCATCCTTAGAGGCCAGCACGAACAGAGACATCAGAGCCTGGCGAGAGAGGGAGAACATCACACATTTACGTCGTTTAGCAGACACTCGTATCTAGAGTGACTTACAGAAGCCATTAGGGTTACGTGCCTTGCTCAAGGGCACATTGTCAGATTTGTCACTTAGTCGGCTCGAGATTCAAACCTTTCTGTTACTGGCCCAACGCTCCTAACCGCTATGCT
The DNA here is from genome assembly GCF_013265735.2 of Oncorhynchus mykiss. Taxonomy (NCBI): domain Eukaryota; kingdom Metazoa; phylum Chordata; class Actinopteri; order Salmoniformes; family Salmonidae; genus Oncorhynchus; species Oncorhynchus mykiss. Next base: position 9,719,734 of record NC_048580.1, read on the forward strand.
ACCTACAGTAGGTTGTGATACCATCACAAGTATCTGTCACAAACAAGTTTTCCACGAGGGCAGTTTAGAAAGAAAGTAGAGGATATACAACATCTCTGTAAGTATTGTGAATGGTACCTGGGTCAGTTTGTGTTGTGAATGGTACCTGTGTCTGGTTGTGTTGTGAATGGTACCTGTGTCTGGTTGTGTTGTGAATGGTACCTGTGTCTGGTTGTGTTGTGAATGGTACCTGGGTCAGTTTGTGTTGTGAATGGTACCTGTGTCTGGTTGTGTTGTGAATGGTACCTGTGTCTGGTTGTGTTGTGAATGGTACCTGTGTCTGGTTGTGTTGTGAATGGTACCTGTGTCAGGTTGTGTTGTGAATGGTACCTGTGTCAGGTTGTGTTGTGAATGGTACCTGTGTCAGGTTGTGTTGTGAATGGTACCTGTGTCAGGTTGTGTTGTGAATGGTACCTGTGTCAGGTTGTGTTGTGAATGGTACCTGTGTCAGGTTGTGTTGTGAATGGTACCTGTGTCTGGTTGTGTTGTGAATGGTACCTGTGTCAGGTTGTGTTGTGAATGGTACCTGTGTCAGGTTGTGTTGTGAATGGTACCTGTGTCTGGTTGTGTTGTGAATGGTACCTGTGTCAGGTTGTGTTGTGAATGGTACCTGTGTCAGGTTGTGTTGTCAATGGTACCTGTGTCAGGTTGTGTTGTGAATGGTACCTGTGTCTGGTTGTGTTGTGAATGGTACCTGTGTCTGGTTGTGTTGTGAATGGTACCTGTGTCTGGTTGTGTTGTGAATGGTACCTGTGTCTGGTTGTGTTGTGAATGGTACCTGTGTCAGGTTGTGTTGTGAATGGTACCTGTGTCTGGTTGTGTTGTGAATGGTACCTGTGTCTGGTTGTGTTGTGAATGGTACCTGTGTCTGGTTGTGTTGTGAATGGTACCTGTGTCTGGTTGTGTTGTGAATGGTACCTGTGTCTGGTTGTGTTGTGAATGGTACATGTGTCAGGTTGTGTTGTGAATGGTACCTGTGTCTGGTTGTGTTGTGAATGGTACCTGTGTCTGGTTGTGTTGTGAATGGTACCTGTGCCAGGTTGTCAAAGTTGTACTGCTGTCTGACCCACTTGTAGTTGGCCATCATACAGTCTGACTTGTTAGTGACGTTTCTCACGTCCTCTCCCTGACACGCAAAGAACTTCCCCTTGAAGAGCTGGAGAGAGAAAACACACACACACACACACACACACACACACACACACACACACACACACACACACACACACACACACACGTGGTCACACTAATGCCAACTTTATTGTAATTACCAATTGGTCTTCAGGCCATATCCCATGAGAGGATTCCGTAGTGACCTTGCATGTCCTCTCGTGATTGGTAGCATGTAACTCATGCACAGACGCAGACACCAAACAAGCACATACACACAGGTAACATATTTCTGTGACTCCAAGGACACACAGAACATTAAGTGTAAATTGGACAGCGGGCTTACGACCACATCTTATCCAGCTATACGACTTGACAAGCAGGGTTGAGCCCTCAGTTATATCGTGGAAACCACCCGGAAGAGCACTTTCCTGCTGATGTACGACCTAAGAGCCCTGGCAGGGGGTGAATGGAGAAGAGGGTGCTTATGCGTAATGACATATTAGCCACTTGTCAGTTCCAACATTGTCACTGGCAAGAGGAGAGACGGGTGTGTGGAAGGAGCCCAGAAGAACCCTTAACACCAAAGGTATTAAGGTGTGAAACCTAACTTGAAAGAAACATTTTCCCTGATATTGGTTGGTTGATATTGTTTTGGGAAAATGTATAATATGCTAGGCCTTTTTGTATGGGGTGCAAAAATGGTTCCGATCTCACCTGTACTCCCAGGATACCAAAGATGATGAAAAAGGCACAGCAGATGACCACAATGTTTCCTATGGGCTTTAGAGACGACATCAGAGTCTCCACTACCAGCTTCAGACCTGGGGCCCTGCTTATCACACTGGATGAGAGAGACAGAAACACAATGTTAGACTTGGAAGACTGAGGAAGAGTGCAGGAGAGAGCGAGAGAGAGAGAGAGAGAGAGAGAGGGAGAGAGAGAGAGAGAGAGAGAGAGAGAAAGAGAGAAAGAGAGCAAGAGAGCGAGAGAGAGAGAGAGAGAGAGAGAGAGAGTTGTTAAGGTCAATTACAGAGCAGCCAGCCCAGATGGAGATGCCTGTGGCTCTCCCTCCCCCTCTTCCCCTTCCTTTCTCCTTCCTCCCTCCCCCTCTCCTCCTTCCCGTTGTTCACCTCTCCCTCCTTCCTGTCACAGGTCATCAGTGACAGTCAATTGCCCTCATCCCTCCAGTACCTCTCTCGTTTCACTGTCTCTCCACCATACTGTCTGTCTGTCTGTCTGTCTGTCTGTCTGTCTGTCTGTTTCTCTCTCTCTGTCTCTGTCTGCCTGTCTCTGTCTGCCTCTACTTGTTTTTGAGCTTTTCTCAGTATATATCTGTAACTATCTAACATGCTGAGATCAGCTTTGTCCTCAGTCCAGTCGTTCTTATGTTTGCAGTTCTTATTCAGGGAGAGAGGTGCAGGGAGTGAGAGGAAGTCAATAACTCATTAAGAGAAGGACTGAGACAGGATATATGGAGGATATGGGGATAAGGCTGATACGTGGGCTGACTGAGACAAGATCAATAACACTGATATTTGCACATATACATTATATATGCATTCATCTATAGCTGGGAGAGAACAACCACATAACAAAATCCTAGCAAGTAAGGTACCTACAAGCAAAATCAGTGTCAGTGAAAATATGATTTGTGGGGGGGATTTATTTTAAACCTGTTGCGACTCTAGGACAGTATTTTCATTTTTGAAAAAAAAAAACATTCACATTTTAAATGGGATATTTTGTCAGGACAAGATGCTAGAATATGCATATAATTGACAGCTTTGGATAGAACACACTCTAACGTTTCCAAAACTGTAAAGATATTGTCTGTGAGTATAACAGAACTGATGTTGCAGGCGAAAGCCTGAGAAAAATCCAATCCGGATGTGGCCCATATTTTGAAAGTGCTGCGTTCCAAAGAGTCCCTATTGAGCTGTGAATGTACACTTTCTACGTATTCCCCAAGGTTTCTACAGCATTGTGACATAGTTTTACGCATTTATGTTGAAGAATACCCGTAGGGGGCTACATTGCGCAAGTGGTCACATGATGCTCCCGGAGAAAATCTTGCGTAAAGTACAGAGGTAGCCATTATTCCAATCACTTCTACTGAGAAACCAATTGTCTCGGTTGATATATTATCGAATAGATATTTGAAAAACACCTCGAGGATTGATTATAAACAACGTTTGCCATGTTTCTGTCGATATTATGGAGCTAATTTTGAATATTTTTCAGAGTTGTCGTGACCGCAATTTCCGGTCGATTTCTCAGCCAAGCGTGAAGAACAAACGGAGCTATTTCGCCTACAAAAATAATATTTTGGGAACAAATTAACTTTGGCTATCTACCTGGGAGTCTCGTGAGTGAAAACATCCGAAGTTCATCAAATGTAAACGATTTAATTTGATTGCTTTTCTGATTTTCGTGACAAGGTTGCCTGCTGCTAGCAGGGCATAATGCTATGCTAGGCTATCGATAAACTTACACAAATGCTTGTCTAGCTTTGGCTGTAAAGCATATTTTGAAAATCTGAGATGACAGGGTGATTAACAAAAGGCTAAGCTGTGTTCCAATATATTTCACTTGAGATTTTTCATGACTAGGAAGATTTTCTAGGAAGATTTTTTGTCCGTTGCGTTATGCTAATTAGTGTCAGGCGATGATTACGCTCCCGATGATTACGCGATGATTGCGGTTTGAGCATTAGCCTGACGGTAGAGAGGGGCAGTTCCCCTTGCAACTCCATAGGCAAGTGCTATGGTCTTGTAGTGGATAGGAGCTTCGAATGGAAGCCAGGGGAGGGTGAAGAGGAGCGGGGTGAAATAGGAGAACTTGCGAAGGTTGAACACCAGGCGGGCTATGGCATTCTGGATAAGACTCAGATCCTCTCATCAAATCAAATCGTAATTGTCATATTCCCCGAATACAACAGGTGTAGACCTTACCGTGAAATGCTAACTTACAAGCCCTTAATCAACAATGCAGTTTTATCCTCTTGAGTGTAGGGGGCAGTAGTTTTATGTTTGGATGAAAAACGTACCCAAATGAAACTACCTATTTCTCAGGCCCAGAATCGAGAAAATGCATATAATTGTCAGATTAGGATAGAAAACACTAAAGTTTCAAATACTGTCAAAATATTGTCTGTGAGTATAACAGAGCTGATATTGCAGGTGAAAACCTGAGGAAATTTCAACTAGGAAGTGCTGTTTTTCCTGAAACCACTCTGTTCCATTGCCTGCCTTCGCTCCATTTAAAGGGATATCAACCAGATTCCTTTCTCTATGGCAGAGTTTTGCATGCGCAACAGCTTGGAGCAGACATTTTCTTTCTCTCTCCTATTGAAAAAGCTACGGTCCGGTTGAAATATTATCGATTATTTACTGTAAAAACAACCTGAGGATTGATTATAAAAAACATTTGACATGTTTCTATGAACTTTACGGATACTATTTGGAATTTTCGTCTGCCCCGTCATGACTGCCCGAGCCTGTGGATTTCTGAACATAACGCGCCAACCAAATGGAGGTATTTTGGATATAAAAATAATCTTTATGGAACAAAAGGACCATTTATTGTGTAACTGGGAGTCTCGTGAGTGCAAACATCCAGAGATCATCAAAGGTAAGCGATTCATTTTATTGCTTTTCTGACTTTCGTGACCAATCTACTTTGCTGCTAGCTGTTTGCAATGTTTTGTCTGCTGAGAGAGATGTCCTAACATAAACGCTTGGATAGCTTTTGCTGTAACGCCTTTTTGAAATCTGACATGCCAGGTGGATTAACAACAAGCTAAGCTGTGTTTTGCTATATTGCACTTGTGATTTCCTGAAAATTAAATATATGTTTAGTAATTTAATTTGAATTTGGCGATCTGCAATTCAGCGGATGTTGACGAAAATGATCCCTCTAACGGGATGGGTGCGCCAAGAAGTTAAGAAAATAAACATAAGAAAATACTCACTAAATAAATCTTAAAAAGTTACAGAATAAAATGAGGCTAAATACAGGGGTTACCGGTACCGAGTCAACGTGCGGGGGTACAGCTTAGTCAAGGTAATTCGTACATGTAGGTAGGGGTAAAGTGACTATGCATAGATAATAAAAAAACAGGGAGTAGCAGCAGTGTAAAAACATTGTCAACCTTCTTTTGCAGACTCAGATCTAGATAAAAATCCAAGAGTGTGCAGAGCCTGAGACACCCAGCCCTGAGAGGGTGGAGAGGAGGATCTGATGGGTCACGGTGTCGAAGGCAGTGGATAGGAGGATGAGAACAAGGGAGAGTGGGTCAGCTTTGGCTGAGAGCCTCCGTGATGCAGAGGAGAGCGGTCTGACTGGTTATGGTTCTGAGAGAGATAACGAGAGAGTTGGTCAGAGATCAGGGTCAGAGGTCAGGGGCAAGCTCAAGTGTTTTGGAAAGTAAAACAAAGATGGAATACTGTTCTGTAGTTGTTGACGTCAGAGTGGTCGACTGTTGGTTTCTTGAGGACGGGAGCGACCTTTGGCCATCTTGAAGTCAAAGCGGAGGCAGCCATTTGTCAGGGACGGGTGGATGAGGGAAGTGATGAATGGGAGAAGGTCTCCAGAGATGGTCTGGAGAAGGGAGGAGGTGATGGGTTCAATAGGGGCAGGTTCCCGGGCGACTGGACATCACTAGCCAAAGGATTTCATCTGGAGAGAGAGGGGATTCAAGGAGTGGATATCTTCTAACTTCTTTAAGATAGCCTAGCAATTAATAAGAGCGTTGGGCCAGTAACCAAAAGGTTGCTGAATAGAATCCTCCAGGCCGGCAAAGTGAAAAATCGGTCAATGTGCTAATTGCTCCTGTAAGTTGCTTGGAATAAGACCGTTTACTAAATTACTAAACTGTAAATGTGAGAGAAAGTGGCAAAGAGTTTGACATTTAGAGTGATAGAAAGTGACTTTAGCAGAGGAGTAGAAGGTAGAGAAGATGGAGTGAAAGGATGATAGGGCCTCTGGAAGTTTAGTTTTCCTTCATTTTCACTCAGTTGCTCTCAGCCCTGTTCTGTAAGCTCACAATGAGTCACTCAGCCACAGAGCAGGAGGGGAGGGCTTAGCTTGCCAGTAGGAAAGAGGACAGAAGACAGGTGGGAGAAGGATTTAGCATAAGGTAGAGATGATAGGATAGAAGAGGAGAGAACAGTTGGAGAGAGAGAACGAAGATTCTGATGGTGCATGACCATCTGAGTGGCTAGGTTTGGGGAAGCGAGGGAGAGAAAATGAAAGAAAGCATTGATCTGGAAGGGGGTTGAAATGAGAATTGTAGGCGAACAGCCAATAGTGAAGATGAGGTCAAGCGCCCTGCCTGCCTTGTGAGTGGGAGGAGACTGAGAAAAGGTCAAAAGAGGAAAGGAGTGGAAGGAAATGAATCAAAGGCAGACGTGAGGAGATGGAAGTCATCCAGTACTCTCCAAGGGCACCGGGTGGGCGATAGGAACAGACTGATCTCTTCTTGTGTAACAAATTTGTGATGACCAAAAACGTAATTCACCACCTACAGTGAAAAGAGAGAGGTGATGAGATGTCAGGTGAGCAGGAACTGGAGGTATGAGGGCAATTGACTGTCACTGATGCCTTGTGAAGAAGGGGAAGGGGGAGAGGGGGAGCGAGGAAGGAGAAACGAAGGGGAAGAGGGGGAGGGAGAGCCACAGGCGTCGCCATCTGGGCTGGTCGCTCTGTAATTGACCTAAACAACTCTCTCTCTGTCTCTCTCTCTCTTTTCCTGTGTGGTATATACTGTATAGCTATGTATCATCTGAAAAAGTATAGATTATTATTATTATTATTATTTTGATCATTATTTTATTATCCCCTCCACAACAATAAGAGGAGATTGTGTTTGAGAGAAAGTGAAAACTGTAAAGATAGAAAGTCAAGAACGCTAGAGAGAAACAGAGGAAACACGAGAGGTCAGCGAGTTCACGGAGGATAGGTGCTTGTTAGGGGGAGCCAAGTATTTAATGGCAAGGTCATACACCGAATGAGGCAGTTTCCATAATATCTATTCATACATAGAGAGAGAGAGAGAGAGAGAGAGAGAGAGAGAGAGAGAGAGAGAGAGAGAGAGAGAGAGAGAGAGAGAGATGCTTCTCCATAATGTTTGGAGGCTGTTGTAATTAATGAGGCATGCTGTCACAGGGCGAGGGTTACGAGGATAGAGCCCTCCAGATAATTACATTGTCTACGGCAGGGCTAGGACACCCTGGCACTTCACGTCTATGATTTAATCATCCTGGAAGAACAGGTGTGTTGAATTTAGGCAATCACTGAACTGATTAGCATTTAACTACACCGGCAATAACATCAGTTAAATATGTGTATGCGACCAACACGACTAGATTTGAATTGTTTCATTTGATTTGGTCAGGTGTGCGGCGTAGTTGGAACAAAATCCTCAGTACCAGCGACACTCCAGGAACAGGGTTGCCTTCCCCTGACCTAAGCGTTGAGGGTTATGAGGATAGAACCCTCCAGGTAATTACATCATCTACAGGGTGAGGGAGTATGAGGATAGAACCCTCCAGGTAATTACATCATCTACAGGGTGAGGGAGTATGAGGATAGAACCCTCCAGATAATTACATCATCTACAGGGTGAGGGAGTATGAGGATAGAACCCTCCAGGTAATTACATCATCTACAGGGTGAGGGAGTATGAGGATAGAACCCTCCAGAAAATTACATCATCTACAGGGTGAGGGAGTATGAGGATAGAACCCTCCAGATAATTATATCATCTACAGGGTGAGGGAGTATGAGGATGAAACCCTCCAGGTAATTACATCATCTACAGGGTGAGGGAGTATGAGGATAGAACCCTCCAGGTAATTACATCATCTACAGGGTGAGGGAGTATGAGGATAGAACCCTCCAGGTAATTACATAATCTACAGGGTGAGGGAATATGAGGATAGAACCCTCCAGGTAATTACATCATCTACAGGGTGAGGGAGTATGAGGATAGAACCCTCCAGATAATTACATCATCTACAGGGTGAGGGAGTATGAGGATAGAATCCTCCAGGTAATTACATCATCTACAGGGTGAGGGAGTATGAGGATAGAACCCTCCAGATAATTACATCATCTACAGGGTGAGGGAGTATGAGGATAGGACCCTCCAGATAATTATATCATCTCCAGGGTGAGGGAGTATGAGGATAGAACCCTCCAGATAATTACATAATCTACAGGGTGAGGGAGTATGAGGATAGAACCCTCCAGATAATTATATTATCTACAGGGTGAGGGAGTATGAGGATAGAACCCTCCAGGTAATTACATAATCTACAGGGTGAGGGAGTATGAGGATAGAACCCTCCAGGTAATTACATCATCTACAGGGTGAGGGAGTATGAGGATAGAACCCTCCAGATAATTACATCATCTACAGGGTGAGGGAGTATGAGGATAGAACCCTCCAGAAAATTATATAATCTACAGGGTGAGGGAGTATGAGGATAGAACCCTCCAGATAATTATATAATCTACAGGGTGAGGGAGTATGAGGATAGAACCCTCCAGATAATTATATAATCTACAGGGTGAGGGAGTATGAGGATAGAACCCTCCAGATAATTATATCATCTACAGGGTGAGGGAGTATGAGGATAGAACCCTCCAGATAATTATATAATCTACAGGGTGAGGGAGTATGAGGATAGAACACTCCAGGTAATTACATCATCTACAGGGTGAGGGAGTATGAGGATAGAACCCTCCAGGTAATTACATCATCTACAGGGTGAGGGAGTTAATTATATCATCTACAGGGTGAGGGAGTATGAGGATAGAACCCTCCAGATAATTACATCATCTACAGGGTGAGGGCGTATGAGGATAGAACACTCCAGGTAATTACATAATCTACAGGGTGAGATGGATGAGTCCAAACACACAGATGACAGGAGGGGAGACAGAGAGGATACATCAATAAACAACATGGCTAACACTCCTGACCCCCACCACCCTGGCATTTTGGAACAGTCTATCTTCCCTCTGAGCCTCGTAGTGACAGGGGAGGAGGGGTTCGGGGCTGCAGCTGGTTTGTGGTAGAGCTAAGTTGAAATAACGTGACTTAAGGGGACTTAAGGGAACGTAAAGGTGACATAAGGTGACTTAAGGTGACTTAAGGGGACTTAAGGTGTTAAGGGGACGTAAAGGTGACGTAAGGGGACGTAAAGGTGACGTAAAGGTGACGTAAGGTGACTTAAGGGGACTTAAGGGGACGTAAAGGTGACGTAAGGTGACGTAAGGGGACTTAAGGGGACGTAAAGGTGACGTAAAGGGACTTAAGGGGACTTAAGGGGACGTAAAGGTGACGTAAGGTGACTTAAAGGGAACATTTAGGTGCTAACAAAAACCTTGGGCCAGTAACCGAAATGTTGCTTGTCCGAATCCCTGAGCCGGCTAGGGAAATCATCTGTCGATGTGCCCTTGAGCAAGGCACTTAACCCTCATTGGCCCCAAAAAATTGTCAAAGACTCCAGTCACCCAAGTCAGACTGTTCTCTCTGCTACCAAACGGCAAGCGGTACCGGAGCACCAAGTCTAGGTCCAAAAGACTCCTTAACAGCTTCTACACCCAAGCCATAAGACTGCTGATCAAATGGCCACCCAGACTATTTACATTGACCCTCTTTGTTTTTACACTGCTGTTACTCGCTGATTATTATCTATGCATAGTCACTTTACCGCTACCTACATGTCAGGGCGGCAGGGTAGCCTAGTGGTTAGAGCGTTGGACTAGTAACCGGAAGGTTGCAAGTTCAAACCCCCGAGCTGACAAGGTACAAATCTGTCGTTCTGCCCCTAAACAGGCAGTTAACCCACTGTTCCTAGGCCGTCATTGAAAATAAGAATTTGTTCTTAACTGACCTGTACCCCTGCAAATTGACTAGGTACCAGTACCCCCGGTATAGTTATTGTGTTATTTATTACCTTAGTTTATTTAGTTCATATTTTCTTAAGTCTATTTCTTGTACTGCATTGTTGGTTGATTGTAAGCATTTCACTGAAAGGTCTACTACACCTGTTGTATTTGGCGCATGTGACAAATAAAATTTGATTGGATTTGATTGAATTGCTCCTGTAAGTCGCTCTGGATAATAGCATCTGCTAAATGACTAAAATATAAAATGTGAAGCCTGAGTTGAGGTCGTGGAGTTGATGGATGAGAACAGCAGTGTGTGTTTGCACAATTAAACAAACTGATGCATTATTCTGTCAAACACACACACACACACGCTCTCTCTCCCAGAACCTCCTCTATGCTGTATAATTGCATCATTAACATTCCTAATGAGGAAAACACACTCAAATGCACTGTTAGCTGGGACAATTGGAGAAGTGTGTAGGATCGCTTTTTTCTTCTCTACTTGTGGTCCTTTGTGGCTCCGTTGGCAGAGCATGGCTCTAGTAATGGCAGGGTTGTGGGTTCAATTCCCGTTTTTGTTTTTTCCTTTGTTTAACTTCTTCAGGCTAGAAAAAGTATTCGGAAGTTTGGAAGAATGAGGTGCCCAAAGTACACTGTCTGTTACTCAGGCCCAGAAGCTAGGATATGCATATAATAGTATTGGATAGAAAACACTCTAAAGTTTCCAAAACTGTTAAAATTATGTCCGTGAGTACAACAGAACTAATATGGCAGGCGTAAACCTGAGGACAATCCATCCACATGTATTTTTTTAGCTCACCTCGGATTACAATGGCTGGGAATGGGAATATAAAAGGAAGTCCTCCCAGATTGCAGTTCCTAGGGCTTCCACTAGATGTCAAAAGTCTTTAGAAAGAGTTTCAAGCTTCTTTTTTGATAAATGAGCTAGAATTTTTAGTTTTTCTTGTGCGCGTACAACGTTATTTATCTCCGTTAATGGTCTCCGGTATTCTCTGTCTTAAACTTTGTAGTTTATTTACATAATAGGGTACCTGAGGATTGATTTGGAACGTTGTTTGACTTGTTTAGAATAAGTTTATTGGTAACTTACGGGATTCATTTTGTATGCATTTTGAACGAGGGAAACCGGTGGATTGCTGAGTCAAGCGCGCCATTGAAACATACTTTTTTGGGATATAAAGAAGGACCCTTGTGATTGCAACCAGATGAATATCTTCAAAGGTATGTGATTTATTTTATCGCTATTTCTGACTTTCGTGACGCATCTGCTTGGTTGGAAAATGTATGTAAAGCTTTTGTGTGCCGGGCGCTGTCCTCAGATGTGCATGATGTGCTTTCGCTGTAAAGCATTTTTAAAATCTGACAAGAAGTTAAGCTTTTAAATTATGTAAGACACTGGTATTTTCATGAATGTTTAATATTACAATTTCTTTCATTTGAATTTGGTGCTCTGCAATTTCACCGGATGTTGGCCAGGTGCCACAGTAGCGTCCCAATGATCTGTAATAAGTTTTAGCTAGGCAAGTAAGTCAGTTAAGAACACATTTTTATTTACAATGACAGACCCTGTACGATGCTGGGCCAATTGTGCGCCGCCCTATGGGATTCCCAATCACGCCCGGGTGTGATACAGCCTGGATTCGAACCAGAGACTCTAGTGACACCTCTTGCACTGAGATGCAGTGCCTTAGACTGCTGTAATACAGCCTGTATTTGAACCAGGATTTTGCACTGAGATGCAGTGCCTTAGACTGCTGTGAAACAGCCTGGATTTGAACCAGGGACTGTAGTGACACCTCTTGCACTGAGATGCAGGGCCTCATACCGCTGTGATATAGCCTGGATTCAAAGCAGGGACTGTAGCGAGCAGTTGGAGGCCACGGAAGGAGTGTTGTATGGCATTGAAGCTCGTTTGGAGGTTAGTTAGCACAGTGTCCAAGGAAGGGCCAGAAGTATACAGAATAGTGCCGTATGCGTAGAGGTGGATCAGGGAATCGCCCGCAGCAAGAGCGTCATCATCGATATATACAGAGAAAAGAGTCGGTCCGAGAATTGAACCCTGTGGTACCCCCATAGAGACCGCCAGAGGTCCGGACAACATGCCCTCCGATTTGACACACTGAACTCTGTCTGCAAAGTAGTTGGTGAACCAGGAGAGGCAGTCATTAGAAAAACCAAGGCTATTGAGTCTGCCGATAAGAATACTGTGATTGACAGAGTCGAAAGCCTTGGCCAGGTCGATGAAGACGGCTGCACAGTACTGTCTTTTATCGATGGCGGTTATGATATCGTTTAGTACTTTGAGCGTGGCTGAGGTGCACCCGTGACCGGCTCGGAAACTGGATTGCACAGTGGAGAAGGAACGGTGGGATTCGAAATGGTCAGTGATCTGTTTATTAACTTGGCTTTCGAAGACTTTAGATAGGCAGGGCAGGATGGACATAGGTCTGTAACAGTTTGGGTCTAGGGTGTCACCCCCTTTCTTTGGGGATCTCGGACGATACGAAAGAGAGTTTGAACAGGCTGGTAATAGGGGATGCAACAATGGCGGCGGATAGTTTTAGAAAGAGAGGATCCAGATTGTCTAGCCCAGCTGATTTGTACGGGTCCAGGTTTTGCAGCTCTTTCAGAACATCTGCTATCTGGATATGGGTGAAGGAGAAGCTGGGGAGGCTTGGGCGAGTAGCTGCGGGGGGGCGGAGCTGTTGGCCGGGGTTGGAGTAGCCAGGAGGAAGACATGGCCAGCTGTTGAGAAATGCTTATTGACATTTTCGATTATCATGGATTTATCAGTGGTGACCTTGTTACCTAGCCTCAGTGCAGCTGGGAGGAGGTGCTCTTGTTCTCCATGGACTTGACAGTGTCCCAAAACTTTTTGGAGTTCGAGCTACAGGATGTGAATTTCTGCTTGAAGCTAGCCTTTGCTTTCCTGACTGACTGCGTGTATTGGTTCCTGACTTCCCTGAACAGTTGCATATCGCGGGGACTATTCCATACCACCTTTAGCCTATGCAGGGTGTTAGAACTGAGCTGAAATGAGCTGAACTAAGCTGAAATGAGCTGAACTGAGTTGAACTGAGTTGAACTGAGCAGAACTGAGTTGAACTGAGCTGAACTGAGCAGAAAGGAGTTTTAAAATCTATATATACTGTATATTTCACCTTTATTTAACCAGGTAGGCTAGTTGAGAACAAGTTCACACATACAAGTTTGATGAATGTATGAAATGAAGACATGAGAATGAGCAGATAAACTCTGTGAGGAGTTAGATGAACAGAGTTAGATGAACAGAAACTCTTCCTCTGCCTGTAATGTCACAACAGACAGAGAGGTATATCTGACAGAGAGGTGTGTGTGTGTGTGTGTGTGTGTGCGTGTGTGCGTGTGTGTGTGTGTGAACCATACACACCCCAGTGCTTCAGGGGAAAACACAGACAGACTCATGTTTAATTCACCCTCTCTTCTCTTTTCCTGTCCTGAAACTAAAGCCTCTGAACTGACAAACTGGAAAACACACAAATAAATCACACAAGTATTATTTTGTCCAATTCTCTGGTGTGCCAAGGATTGAACCCTCCAGACAATTACATCATCTACAGGGTGAGGGGTCATGTTGTGTGCTATATTTTTAATGTGATAAAACATTGATCTGCTTTTTAGCTATTATTAATGCCACAGTGCTGTGTAAAGCTTTGATATTCTCCATTATTTTAATTTAGTCCTATGAGATTCCTGCCACACAAGCTCTTTTCAGAATCCATGTTATGAGTATCTCTAGGGTTTTCACATATACAGTGCAGTGCTGTATACAGTAAGCCCTCGTTTTCAGAGCTTTGCTTGATCAGAAGTTTACTTTCCTGTCAAACTAACTGAACTTTCTCTGAGACGGCCTTCAGTACAGCGCAGACTCCCAGACCAGCATACTGATATTGTGGCATTTTCATGCTCCTCTCTCCTCTCCTCTCCTCTCCTCTCCTCTCCTCTCCTCTCCTCTCCTCTCCTCTCCTCTTCTCTTCTCTTCTCTTCTCTTCTCTTCTCTTCTCTTCTCTTCTCTTCTCTTCTCTTCTCTTCTCCTCTCCTCTCCTCTCCTCTCCTCTCCTCTCCTCTCCTCTCCTCTCCTCTCCTCTCCCCTCCCCTCTTCTACTCACTTCTCTCCTCTCTTCTTCTTTGGTCTGAGTATCAGGGTTTGAAAGCTAATTAATACCCTGAAAGGATAAATGATGAATGTATTATTTCCTGATCAGAGCGATAATCTGTAGTGTTTGTAGGTGGGAGGAGAGAACACCAGCTCAGCATTTCTCTCCCCCTCTCTTTATCTATCCCCTGTTCACACCATTTTTGTTTCGTTTTTTTGTATCTATAAGGGTCATTTGGCTATTAACCACAGCAGAACCCTTTTTGGTGCTACTGTTCATATCACTTTTTTAGAACCATGGTCATGAGGTTCTAAATGGAATAAAGACCCCTTTATGAAGAAGGTGGTTCTATAAAGTTAATCTGGTTCTTTGCAGATCCTTTTGAAGACCCATACATGGTTTATTTTTCTGATTAGCCATATAATATATTTTTCTGATTAGCCATATAATATGCTTTTAAAAAAAATATTCAATAGGTGTTATTATTGTGTTAATTGACAAGTTGAATCCAGTGAACTACCTCTGGAACAGCTGGGGGTTCCTGAGGAGGGAAATGAGAACCACTGACTGATTTAGACAACACTTCTTAAATGACACAAGGCCATATCTTTCACAAGACATCTTCACCAGGCATAGTTATATATAACATGTAATAGCATGACACAACAGATTAAATAAACTGGAATGAGGCTCTCAGTCACAGCTGCACAAACAGAGCTGAGAGCAAACCTCCCCTACATTGCAATTATTACTAAAAGAGCAAATAACCCTTTTGTGAACTATAAAGAACCATTGAAGAGCTCAAAAGGTTATTTGAGTCATTATGGCTCCACATAGAACCATTAGCCTTCCCAAACCCTTGAGGAACCCTTTTGTTAGTGTTCTCCTCTTCCCTTGATGTCTCTCTCTTTCTTTCAGTACACAAACCCCATAGACAGTACATAAACCCTATAGACAGACATCAACCCCATAGAAAGTACATCAACCCCATAGAATGTACATAAACCCCATAGACAGTACATAACCCCCCTAGACAGTAAATAAACCCCATAGGCAGTACATAAACCCCATAGACAGTACATAAACCCCATAGACAGTACATCAACCCCATAGACAGTACCTAAACCCCATAGACAGTACATAAACCCCATAGACAGTACATCAACCCCATAGACAGTACCTAAACCCCATAGACAGTACATAAACCCCATAGACAGTACATCAACCCCATAGACAGTACCTAAACCCCATAGACAGTACATAAACCCCATAGACAGACATCAACCCCATAGACAGTACATAAACCCCATAGACAGTACTTAAGCCCTCTAGACAGTACATAAACCCCATACACAGTACATAAACCCCATAGACAGTACTTAAGCCCCCTAGACAGTACATAAACCCCATAGACAGTACATAAACCCCATAGACAGTACATAAACCCCATAAACAGTACATAAACCCCATAGACAGTACATAAACCCCATAAACAGTACATAAACCCCATAGACAGTACATAAACCCCATAGACAGTACATAAACCCCATAGACAGTACATAAACCCCATAGACAGTACATAAACCCCATACACAGTACATAAACCGCATAAACAGTACATAAACCCCATAGACAGTACATAAACCCCATAGACAGTACTTAAGCCCCCTAGACAGTACATAAACCCCATAGACAGTACTTAAGCCCCCTAGACAGTACATGAACCCACATCAGCTGTACAAACTATATCAAAGAAAATGACTTGGCCTTTGGTTTATGTTCATCTGATGGTTTTTTTTATTGCTGGGGACAAACACACACACACACACACACACACACACACACACACACACACACACACACACACACACACACACACGATAAAAGCAATCCTAGTCTGAAGACAGGAATAGTAGATTCCATTTCACTAGAGGTCAGGGGTCATATTTGAGAGGGGTCAGGTAGGAGATTGAAGTGGTCATCCCACAGCGTTTTGTGGGTAAATCGGGCAGGAAAAATTCCTATTAGATTTTTGTGCTTTCCAGAGATGCTAATAAATATTTGAGTGCAGGTCGGTAGAGCTTCACGAGAGGAGAGGCAAGAGGCAAGGGAAGAACAAACACACGCGCTCACACTGAGCCGCATGACAACAAACACACAGACAGGCCATATATCATAGAGACATCTGAGGGAAAAATTGTACCTATCAGAAACATTGTTGAGTCTTCCCTTTCACACAAACTCACACACACGCACATGTGCACAATCATGCACACACACACCAACATGCCCAACACACACACTGCTCTTCTGCACCTCATGAACCATTCTCAGAGAAAGAAGACACCGATAGAGAAAGTCAAGAAAAAGTTTTCCCCATTTTAAAGTGAGTTCCCTTATTCCACGGTTAAAAACCACACACTACCATTCACACACTGCTGTAAGTAGCTTCAGCTGTTCCAGGCCTCCCTAGTGGGAGATATGTGACGTTGGTACAGTACACTGGAAGTGGGGAAAGTCACACTGTAAGTCTGGTAGATATACTGTTTTGGAAAAAGGTATATTAGTGAGGAGGCCTGCACGTGTGTGTGTTCTAATGCGTGTGTGTGTTTGAGTGTGTTTGTGTGCATCCGTGCGTTGGTCATGTGCGCGCGTGTGTGTGTGCCAGCGTGTGTGTGCTCAAGCATGTGTGTGTGTATATACAACTCACCGTAGTGGCCTGAGTGTCCGCAGCAGGCGCAGCACCCGGAGCATACCCAGTATCTTGGGGCTGCTGTTGGACACCAATGAGACAAGGATGTCTATGGCTGAGATCATCACCAGCAACCCGTCTAGAAGGTTCCAGCTACTCCTCAGGTAGGCCTTATCACCAAACAACCATCCCAGCGCAGCCACCTGAGAATAACCACAGACAGATATAGAGCCATATAGTCTACACTTCCATTCACATACAAACAGGTAAACAATAAAGACAACAATACAAACACATACAGTGAAAGCAAATGAATAAATGAGGTCATCAGAACCAATTTACTTAACATCACTGACCAAATATAGAAACTGGAATTACAACACTAGATCACGGGGTTGGTTAACGCTGGACACTCCACGTGTATCCACAGAGTTCGGTCTCTTCCTACCAGACCCCTGTCCTGTGGAATCATCTCCAAGTGACTTTCATTTGTTGTCTCTGGGTCAGTTTAGGAGAAAGGTGTTTTTATATTGATAAATGTGTCTGTTTTGTTTGATTGTTTATTGTGTATATAATATTTGCTATTTAATTTTGTGTTTTACATTGTGTATAATTGTATTTTCTGTATTGTTCCCAGGGCACATATGGAAATGAGACCTAGGTCTCAATGTGTTTTTCCCTGGGTAAATAAATAACAAAAAATATGCTGAGCTCGTTTTGTTGTTTTCAAAAACGTTTTTAGTTGAAGAAACGTTTGTCTACTAGCCTACCTCATAATTAATAAACTTTACTTCAAAAAAACCGCCAGAATCTGGTGTTTCTATATCAAATGGTTTTGTTATATTTCAGTCTTCTGTGATGTATATAAAGTGTAATATTGGGATGCAAACTCAAATTAGAATAGATTTCAAATGTATATCTGACATGGTACAGGTGTATTCTTTTTTCTAAGCCTGTAACAATGTGTGTGAGGTGTATACTTTTTTGTCACAATAGATTTGTTTAAGACTACCAATAAACACTCTGTGTGACCCTGATTTAGCCTACTGCACTAAAAGGTTCACCTGTCTCCTACCCTTCATCTACACTGATAGAAGTAGATTTAACAAGTGACATCAATAAAGGTTAATAGCTTTCACCTGGTTTCACCTGGTCAGTCTACGTCATGTTTTCTGTACTCTGTGTAGTGAAGGGCAATCAACTTGTACTCCACTGATGCAGATGACATATGATTAGTAAAAAAATAAAAATAAAACGATGACAGTTGGAGCTGTATTATTAGATGTCAGTGCAGTCTTTGATGTTATTACTCATGAATTGTTATTGAAGAAACTCACTTGCTATGGTTTTGCATCACCTGCCATCACATGGTTGGAGAGTTATTTATCCAATAGAATCCAGAGCGTGTTCTTAAATGGAAGCTTCTCTAACAACAGCTATGTACAGTGCGGTGTACCTCAGGGCAGTTGCCTTGGGACTGTTTTCTTCTCTATCTTTACAAATGATTTGCCACTGGTGTTACACAAAGCAATAATGACTATGTATGCAAATGATTCCACACTCTCCAGTGTGTACATGTCAGCACCCAAAGCCAGTGAGCTCACTGAAAGTCTAAATAAGGAGTTACAGTCAGTATCAGAAATGGTGATTAATAGTAAACTGGTCTTAAATACAACTTAAACTTAAAGAGTTGTATTTGGTTCAAAACATTCTCTAAGACATAAACCTCAACTGGAGTTGTACATAAAGGGTGTGACCATTGAACAAATTGAAGAAGTTGAACTCCCAGGAGTAACATTGGGATGGTCACTTATCATGGTCAAGTCATATTGACAAACTTGTTGTGAAGATGGAGAGGGGTATGTCTGTTATAAAAAATATGTCCTGTGTTTTTGACACTGAAATCAACTGTACTATTTGTTCAGGCTCTGGTCTTGTCCCATCTTGATTACTGTCCGGTAATATAGTCAGGTGCAGCGCAGAAAGACCAAGCAATGCTGCACCGGACTCAAAACAGAGCAGCACACCTTTCCCTTAAACTGCACGCACAGAACTAACATCTTGTCAGCTTTTCCTGGACGAGGGTTGATGAGAGATTAACTGAATCTTCTAGTTTTTATGAGAAATATTACAGTGATGAAAATTCCAGATTGTCTGCATAATCAAATAACATTCAGCTCAGACCCCCATAAAGAAAAGACACGCCACCAGGGGTCTTTTCACAGATCCCAAGTCCCCAAACAATTCACGGCAAAGCACAATGTTATACAGAGCCAAGATCGCATGGAACACCCTTCCAAATAGAATTACTTAAGCTTACAGCAAAATGTCCTTTATAAAATGGATTAAACAACGTCTCATGGAACGGGAGGACTGTGAGGAGACACGCACAAACACACGCAAGTATGATTTTTGAGTTGTTGTTTGTATGTCATATTTGAAATGTGTGTGACTTTGTCGATCAGTGTTTTGTTACTTGTCCTATTTTAATGTTTTGTGTTCTTTGTGGACCCCAGGAAGAGTAGCTGGACCCCAGGAAGAGTAGCTGGACCCCAGGAAGAGTAGCTGCTGCTTTTGCCAAAGCTAATAAACACATACAGCACCAGTCAAAAGTTTGAACAGACCTACTCATTCAAGTTTTTAATTTTTTTATTACTATTTTCTACATTGTAGAGTAATAGTGAAGACATCAAAACTATGAAATAACACATATGGAATCATGTCGTCAGCAAAATACATTTTATATTTGAGATTCTTTAACAGTAGCCACCCTTACACATTTGCATAGTAAACCTTTTTTTAAACCCTGGAATGAGTAGGTGTGTCCAAACTTTTTACTGCTACTGTAAGACAAGTGTGATACAAACTTTTGTTATTGTAAAATGTTCTTCCGTATTTCAATCTACACAACTGACTGAGACACAACAATGACACACAGAGACAAACTGCATCTCAACTAGGCAGCCGGATGGGTCATTTGCATACGATGTTGCGCCTCACCCGAGTGTAAAGGCATGAATCTATATATAATCAGGCAGTGTCTTACTTAGAGAATGATCAACCCCCTGACAAACAAAGATGTGTCGAGGTTACAAAGGCTTTGGTTCCTATGTGAGTTCCGCCCAAATGTCTGACTGAGCGCGACGTTAATGAACCTCTCCCGAGCCCCATTATTCTTGAGCATGATTTAAATGTTGCCTTGGTCTGCCCTAAATTTGTATGTGTGTGTCTGTGTCTTTGTCTGTGTGCGCGAGCATGTGTGTATGTGCGTGTATGTGTGTTGTGTGTGTGTGCGTCTGTGTGGGTGAGCCCTGGTGTTGCATTGGGTCCTAGAATAGAGATAGAGGTCTTAGTGAGTGACACCTGTGAACTTTCTCTTGCCCTCACCCCTCCTCACCCCTGCCACAAGCCATGTGACTCAATTCAAAAGCCAGGACATTTGAATATTGGCTAGACATATTATTAAAAGATGGGTATGTGTGTGTGTGTGTCTGTAAGCTCAACGGTCAGTGATAGCTTTGTCCATTCATATATACAGTCATTAGAGATAACACACACACACACAGACAAACAGACACACAGACACACACACACACACACACACACACACACACACAAACATTCATTCATCTCTCTCGTCATCACAGACCGTTGAGCTCACACACACACACACACACACACACACACACGCAGTCTCTCTCTCTCTCACACACACACACACACACACACACACACACACACACACACACACACACACACACACACACACACACACACACACACACACACACACACACACACACACACACACACACACACACACATTTTAAAGTATGTCTAGCCATTATTCAAATGTCCTTGCTTTTGTATTGAGTGCCATTAATTCCTATGTAAAGAGTCAATAGTGCATTGACACCAAGTGAAGTTGAAGCTTAAGATGGTGTCTCATGGAGACATAATATGCACAGTTTGAGCTACTTCAGGAAGTGACTCTGCAGGCTAGCTCAGTGCTGCCAGCTCTCATTGGCTAACTCAAGTCGAAGGCCAACCGGGGTACTGCAGGCTGCCATTAGGAAATAAAGTATCCTTATGTGATAAAAACATATTTGGTTCAAGGACATACATCTGGTGAATTAGAAGCAATTATTGGTATCATGATTGTCTTTGAAACATGTTTTCACATGAAAATTGACCATGAAGACTGATATTTACCTACAATTGGGGATTCTGTTTTCTGTTAACAATACCGTGGTCAGCCTTGAACTTCCGAGCTTGTAATGAGAAGGGGTAGTCGTTCTCCCGTGGATCGCTCCCATTCAAGAGTGTGTGTGTGTGTGTGTGTGTCTCTGTGTGTGTGTGAGACTTACTCAGGTATCACACGGGAAGTCTGTTTTCTTAAAGACTTTGTATCTAAAGGCTTTGTATCTAAAGGCTTTGTATCTAAAGGCTTTGTATCTAAAGGCTTTGTATCTAAAGGCTTTGTATCTAAAGGCTTTGTATCTAAAGGCTTTGTATCTAAAGGCTTTGTATCTAAAGGCTTTGTATCTGTAAAACAGTAGAGCTGAAGATCAATCATTTGGAGGTGGGCCCAGTGCCTTCAAAAACATGATTTTCCAGTGTTATACACCCCTTCAAAAATAGTGGATTCGGCTATTTCAACCACACCCATTGCTGACAGGTGTATACAATTGAGCACACTGCCATGTAATCTCCATAGACAAACATTGGCAGGAGAATGGCCTTTACTGAAGAGCTCAGTGACTTTCAACATGGCATTGTCATAGGAGGCCACTGTTCCAACAAGTCCGTTAGTCAAATGTCTGCCCTGCTAGAGATTCCTCGGTTACACCCTTAGTGCTGTTATTGTGAAGTGGAAAAGTCTAGGAACAACAACGGCTCAGCCGCAAAGTGGTAGACCACACAAGCTCACAGAATGCAACCGCTGAGTGCTGAAGCACGTAGCACATAAATATTGCCTGTCCTCGATTGCAACACTCACTACTGAGCTCCAAACTGCCTCTGGAAGCAATGTCAGCACAATAACCATTCGTCAGGAACTTTATGAAATGGTTTTCCATGACTGAGCAGCGGCACACAAGCCTAAGATCACCACGCGCAAGGCCAAGCGTCGGCTGGAGTGGTGTAAAGCTCGCCGCCATGGGACTCTGGAGCAGTGGAAACGCTTCCTCTGGAGTGATGAATATAGGTCCAAAAGGCTCCTCATTTTTACACCCAAGACATTTAACCAAAGAAAGGCCCCTAGTGCCCGCTGTAAAGTTTGGTGGAGGAGGAAAAATGGTATGGGGCTGTTTTTCATGGTTAGGGCTAGGCTCCAAAATCTGAAAACTACAGCAGACAATGACATTCTAGACGATTCTGTGCTTCCAAATTGGTGGCAACAGTTTGGGGAAGGGCCTTTCCTGTTTCAGCATGACAATGCCCACGTGCACAAAGCGAGGTCCATACATAAATAGTTTGTCGAGATCGGTGCAGTGGAACTTGACTGGCCTGCACAGAGCCCTGACCTCAAACCCATCGAACACCTTTGGGATGAATTGGAACACAGACTGCGAGCCAGGCCTAATCGCCCAACATCAGTGCCCAACCTCATTAATGGTCTTGTGGCTGAATGGAAGCAAGTCCACGCAGCAACGTTCCAACATCTTCCCAGAAAGGTGGAGCAAAGGGGGGACCTACTCCATATTCATGCTCATGATTTTGGAATGAGATGTTCGACAAGCAGGTGTCCACATACTTTTGCAGTGTCCACATGCAGTGAATATATTTCCACACTATGAGGTTGGAATATTACTGTGAAATTGTGAAAATGATGACAATGCCCTTTTAGTGTAAGAGTTGTTTGAAAAGACCACCTGAAATTTCAGCCTGTTTTGGTGGGATGGAGTTTTGGCCTTCCTGGTGACATCACCATGCAGTAAATTAGTTAATAGACCAATAAGACACAGAGTTCCAAACCTCTCTGCCAATAACAGCACATTTTCAGTTTTCCAGACTAGTTTTCCAGACAACTCACAGACTAGTCTTGGCAAAATTATTTTTAAAGAAACGCCTCTTTGCTAAGAAACTATTTTTGTTTAGTTAGTTTAGGTAGTTAATTGTTACCCAGAAAATATTTGATATTCAGATAAAATTGGCTTTGTTTGACCTTTAAGGTATTTCTGTCATCTAAACTAAATACTACTAAGGTATTTTATGTACTTCAGGTACTTAAAGTATTTGTTAAGCTCTATTTTCTCATCTCTCCACCTTCTCCCCCCCCCCCTTCTCGCTCTCTCTCTCCCCTTCTCTTCCCATCTTCTCTCTCTCCCTTCACTCTCTCCCCCCTTCTCTCTTTCTTTCTATTTATTCAAATAAGCATGAGGGCAGATTGATAGGCCTGAGGGCAGATTGATAAGCCTGGGGGCAGATTGATAGGCCTGAGGGCAGATTGATAGGCCTCAGGGCAGATTGATAGGCCTGAGGGCAGATTGATAGGCCTGAGGGCAGATTGATAAGCCTGAGGGCAGATTGATAGGCCTCAGGGCAGATTGATAGGCATCAGGGCAGATTGATAAGCCTGAGGGCAGATTGATAGGCCTGAGGGCAGATTGATAAGCCTGGGGGCAGATTGATAGGCCTGGGGGCAGATTGATAGGCCTGGGGGCAGATTGATAGGCCTGAGGGCAGATTGATAGGCCTGAGGGCAGATTGATAAGCCTGAGGGCAGATTGATAGGCCTGGGGGCAGATTGATAAGCCTGAGGGCAGATTGATAGGCCTCAAGGCAGATTGATAGGCCTCAGGGCAGATTGATAGGCCTGAGGGCAGATTGATAGGCCTGAGGGCAGATTGATAAGCCTGGGGGCAGATTGATAGGCCTGGGGGCAGATTGATAGGCCTGAGGGCAGATTGATAGGCCTGGGTGCAGATTGATAGGCCTGGGAGCAGATTGATAGGCCTGAGGGCAGATTGCTAAGCCTGAGGGCAGATTGATAGGCCTGAGGGCAGATTGATACGCCTGAGGGCAGATTGATAGGCCTGGGGGCAGATTGATAAGCCTGAGGGCAGATTGATAGGCCTGGGGGCAGATTGATTGGCCTGGGGGCAGATTGATAAACCTGAAGACAGATTGATAAGCCTGAGGGCAGATTGATAGGCCTGAGGGCAGTTTGATAAGCCTGAGGGCAGATTGATAGGCCTGGGGCAGATTGATAGGCCTGGGGGCAGATTGATAAGCCTGAGGGCAGATTGATTAGCCTGAGGGCAGATTGATTAGCCTGAGGGCAGATAGATAAGCCTGATTGCAGATTGACAACCCTGAGGGCAGATTGATAAACCTGAGTACAGATTGATAAACCTGAGGGCAGATTGTACACAGAATCCACTGATGGATATTGGTTTATAAGCAGTCATTATAAGAGTAGGATTACAAAACTGTTTGGTATTGTTTCACTCTGATTGTAAAGGTTAGGATTATGGTAAGATTTTTCTAGATCTTTGCCTGTGGGCAACTCCTACCCAACATGTCCTAATATCACCTAGAGGGAGTAGAGCTTTAATCTGGCTATGTGGATCAGACCAGAAGGATGAAGGCCTTAACTAGAGCCCTGAGGTACAGTGATGAGTCTAGCCCAGGAAGACTACCCTTCTCTGGGTAGGACATTGCGTGTTTACGGGTTTACCGCTTGGTAGGGTATAGCACACGCTCCAGTAGGTGTATCTCACTGGTCACCCCCAAAGCCAATTCTTCCTTTGGCCGCCTCTCCTTCCAGTTCTCTGCTGCCAATGACTGGAACGAACTGCAAAAATCACTGAAGCTGGAGACTCTTACCTCCCTCACTAGCTTAAAGCACCAACTGTCAGAGCAGCTCACAGATCACTGCACCAGTACATACCTCATCTGTATGTAGTCCATCCAATCTACCTCATCACCATACTATATTCATTTATTTATCTTGCTTCTTTGCACCCAGTACGTCTACTTGGACATTCATCTTCTGCACATTCTACCATTCCAGTGTAATTGCTATATTGTAATTACTTCGCTACCATGGCCTATTTATTGCCTTACCTCTCTTATCCTACCTCATTTGCACACACTGTATATAGATTTTTCTACTGTATTATTGATTGTATGTTTGTTTATTCCATGTGTAACTCTGTGTTGTTGTATGTGTCGAACTACTTTGCTTTATTCTTGTCCAGGTCAGAGTTGCAATTCAGAACTTGTTCTCAACTAGTCTACCTGGTTAACCTCTCTTGGGTAGGGGGCAGTATTTTCACATCTGGATGAAAAGCGTGCCCATTGTAATTCGCCTGAAGCTAGGATATGCATATAATTGGTAGATGTTGATAGAAAACACTCTAAAGTTTTTAAAACTGTTAACATGATGTCTGTGAGTATAACAGAACTGATATGGCAGGCGGAACCCCGAGGACAAACCATCCCCCCCAAAAAAAGAATTCAGCCTTCAACTGTTTTCAATGGCTGTCACTTTTATTATAAGGCAACATCCTCCCAGATTGCAGTTCCTAGGGCTTCCACTAGATGTCAACAATCTTTTGAAAGAGATTTATGCTGGTTTTTGGAAAAATTTGCCAGAAATTTTAGTTTTTGTAGGTGGCTCCCATTTTGGCTGTAATGTTTCCAAGCGCTTGGAAGAGAGCGCGTTCTTTGGTATTTTTCTCCGGTAAAGACAATAACGATTCTCCGTCTTGAATTTTATAGTTTATTTACGTATTAGGGTACGTAAAGGTTTGATTATAAACGTTGTTTGACTTGTTTGGAAAAGTTTATTAGTAACGTTTGGGATTCATTTTGTATACATTTTGATGGAGGGAAAATGGGTGGATTATTGACTGAAGCAAGCCAGCTAAACTGAGTTTTATGGATCTAAAGAAGGACATTATCGAACAAAAAGGAACATTTCTGATGTATCTGGGACCTTTTGGAGTGCCAACAGAAGAAGATCATCAATGGTAAGGCATTTATTATGTCGCTATTTCTGACTTTCGTGGCGCACCTGCCTGGTTGAAAAATGATTTTCATGTGTTTGTATGCGGGGCGCTCTCCTCAGATAATCGCATGGTGTGCTTTCGCCGTAAAGCCTTTTTGAAATCGGACACAGCGGCTGGATTAATAAGAAGTTAAGCTTTATTTTGATGTATTACACTTGTGATTTTATGAAAGTTAAATATTTATAATACTGTAGTTTAAATTTCGCGCTCTGCAATTTCACCGGATGTTGGCCAGGTGGGCCGCTACCGTCCCACCTGCCCATAAGAAGTTAAATAAAGGTGAAATAAATAAATAAATAGGGTCCCCTAAGTCCATCCTTACCTTTACTGTCATCTCTGCCACAAAGATCGCTGTGAATATGTAGTTGGATAATGTGAGGAAGATGCGCTCCTGCAGAGAGAGAGAGAGAGACAAAGAGAGAGACAAAGACAGAGAGAGGGAGACATAGAGAGAGAGCGAGACAGAGCGAGAGAGACAGAGCAAGAGAGACAGAGAGAGACAGAGCAAGAGAGACAGAGAGAGAGAGAGAGAGCGAGAGAGACAGAGCAAGAGAGACAGAGAGAGAGATAGAGCGAGAGAGAAAAAAGAAAGAAAATAAGAGAAAGACAGAGAGAGGGAGACCGAAAGACAGAGAAAGACAGAGAGAGCGGAGACAGACAGACACAATTAGACCCAACCAGATCATGAGAAAACAAAAATAAAATTACTTGACACATTGGAAAGAATTTACAAAAAAAACCAGATCAAACTAGAATGCTATTTGGCCCTAAACAGAGAATACACGGTGGCAGAATACCTGACCACTGTGACTGACCCAAACTTGAGGAAAGCTTAGACTATGTTCAGACTCAGTGAGCATAGCCTTGCAATTGAGAAAGGCCGCCGTAGGCGGACCTGGCTCTCAAGAGAAGACAGGCTATGTGCACACGGCCCACAAAATGAGGTGGAAACTGAGCTGCTCTTCCTAACCTCCTGCCCAATGTATGACCATATTAGAGAGACATATTTCCCTCAGATTTAACAGTTCCACAAAAATTCGAAAACAGACCCAATTTTGATAAACTCCCATATCTACTGGGTGAAATTCCACAGTGTGCCATCACAGCAGCAAGATGTGTGACCTGTTGCCACAAGAAAAGGGCAACCAGTGAAGAACAAACACCATTGTAAATACAACCCATATTTATGTTTATTTATTTTCCCTTGTGTACTTTAACCATTTGTACATTGTTACAACCCTGTATGTATACATAATATTACATTTGTAATGTCTTTCTTGTTTTGAAACTTCTGTATGTGTAATGTTTAATGTTAATTTTTATTATTTATTTCACTTTTGTATATTATCTACCTCACTTGCTTTGGCAATGTTAACACGTTTCCCATGCCAATAAAGCCCCTTGAATTTAAGTGAATTGAATTGAATTGAAAGAGAGACAGAGAGAGTGGGCAGAGAGAGAGAGAGAGAGAGAGAGAGAGAGAGAGAGAGAAAAAAAAGGGAGGGAGAGAGAGACTAAAAATATACGCCTGAGTTGCCTCTAAAGTAGTTTAGGATTAACTTTGCTATATATATTCTGACAGTGAGTGAGAGTGAAGTAGAAATAGAAGGAGAGGAGATTCAGTAAGACAGTGACAGACACAGAGTAAAACATCTCTATCCCTCAACTCATCTAGTATGTCTCATCCCTCCATCTTCTACTGAAGCTTGTTGCCTGTCGCCAAATGACTTCCGTATACGGTTAATTTAGATCTCATGTCCTTTCCTCTCTCATCCTCTCCTTCCTCTCTCATCCTCACCTTCCTCTCTCATCCTCACCTTCCTCTCTCCTCCACTCCTTCCTCTCGTCCTCTCTTTCCTCTCTCATCCTCATCTTCCTCTCTCATCCACTCCTTCCTCTCTCATCCACTCCTTCCTCTCTCATCCTCATCTTCCTCTCTCATCTACTCCTTTCTCTCGTCCTCTCTTTCCTCTCTCATCCTCATCTTCCTCTCTCATCCACTCCTTCCTCTCGTCCTCTCTTTCCTCTCTCATCCTCATCTTCCTCTCTCATCCACTCCTTCCTCTCGTCCTCTCTTTCCTCTCTCATCTTCCTCTCTCGTCCACTCCTTCATCTCGTCCTCTCTTTCCTCTCTCATCCTCATCTTCCTCTCTCATCCACTCCTTCCTCTCGTCCTCTCTTTCCTCTCTCATCCTCGCCTTCCTCTCTCATCCACTCCTTCCTCTCTTGTCCTCTCCTTTACTCTCTCGTCCTCTCCTTCCTCTCGTTCTCTCGTTTCCTCTCTCATCCTCGCCTTCCTCTCTCATCCACTCCTTTCTTCTCCTGTCCTCTCCTTTCCTCTCTCGTCCTCTCCTTCGTTCTCCTCTCTCATCCTCTCTCGTCCTCTCCTTCCTCTCTTGTCCTCTCCTTTCCTCTCTCCTTCCTGTCTCATCCTTTCCTTCCTCTCTCGTCCTTTCCATCCTCTCTCGCCCTCTCCTTTCCTCTCTCGTCCTCTCCTTCCTCTCTCGTCCTTTCCTTCCTCTCTCGTCCTCTCCTTTCCTCTCTCGTCCTCTACTTCATCTCTCCTCCCCTCCTTCCGCTCTTGTCCTCTCCTTTCCTCTCTCATCCTCTCCTTTCTGCTCTCGTCCTCTCATTCCTCTCTCGTCCCGTCCTTGCTTTCTCCTCTCTCGTCCTCTCCTGTCCTTTCCTCTCTCGTCCCCTCCTTCCTCTCTCGTCCTCTCCTTTCCTCTCTCGTCCTCTCCTTCCTCTCTCGTCCTTTCCTTCCTCTCTCGTCCTCTCCTTTCCTCTCTCGTCCTCTACTTCATCTCTCCTCCCCTCCTTCCGCTCTTGTCCTCTCCTTTCCTCTCTCGTCCTCTCCTGTCCTTTCCTCTCTCGTCCCCTCCTTCCTCTCTCATCCTCTCCTTTCTGCTCTCGTCCTCTCCTTCCTCTCTCGTCCTCTCCTTGCTTTCTCCTCTCTCGTCCTCTCCTGTCCTTTCCTCTCTCGTCCCCTCCTTCCTCTCTCGCCCTCTCCTTTCCTCTCTCGTCCTCTCCTTCCTCTCTCGTCCTTTCCTTCCTCTCTCGTCCTCTCCTTTCCTCTCTCGTCCTCTACTTCATCTCTCCTCCCCTCCTTCCGCTCTTGTCCTCTCCTTTCCTCTCTCATCCTCTCCTTTCTGCTCTCGTCCTCTCCTTCCTCTCTCGTCCTCTCCTTGCTTTCTCCTCTCTCGTCCTCTCCTGTCCTTTCCTCTCTCGTCCCCTCCTTCCTCTCTCGTCCTCTCCTTTCATCTCTCGTCCTCTCCTTTCTCCTCTCTTGTTCTCTCCTTTCTCCTCTCTTGTTCTCTCCTTTCTCCTCTCTCGTCCTCTCCTTTTTTCTCCTCTCCTTCTTTTTCCTCCCTCTTCCTCTCCTTCTTTCTCCTCTCTTGTTCTCTTCTTTCTCCTCTCTTGTCCTCTTCTTTCTCCTCCCTCGTCCTCTCCTTCTTTCTCCTCTCTTGTCCTCTTCTTTCTCCTCCCTCGTCCTCTCCTTCTTTCTCCTCTCTTGTCCTCTTCTTTCTCCTCTCTTGTCCTCTTCTTTCTCCTCCCTCGTCCTCTCCTTCTTTCTCCTCTCTCATCCTATTCTTCCTTTCTTTTCCTTTCCTTCTCCTCTTCTCTCCTTTCCTATTTTACATCCCTCAACATACAATACGTTTTTGAAAAAACAACTGTCGACATTATTCATTATTTTCCAGCCCAGTCAACCTCATAATAACCCCTAAAGATGAAACATTGAATACATGTCTGTTGTACCATGAATTCATTTCACGATCCAAAGACCAGTAACTAAGCAGATGTTGTTTGTGGTGTGTGTTAAAACATCAAAAGCCTGACAACCACATTGTGATACGTGGTGCCAAGCTGGAGAATCATTTTTGAGACACTAAATCAATTATTCACCCAACATTCCACATTAAATGTGATCATTACCAAATGAGAAATGTATTGTTCTGCAAATTCATAAGAGAAACACATAGCTGTTTACTGCTGGGTAAATGGGACAGGTCAAATAAGATCCTGTGGAAGTATACACAGTGTGGTCTGAAATGATTGACACCCTTGATGAAGATGAGCAAAAACGACTGTTTAAAATAAGACTTGAAATACCGAGTCATATTCGATGGACAGAAAAAAAGGAACATTCTATTGTTTTATACTAATGCAATGTATAACAAGTCATATATTTCTTCTCTCAAAAAGGTAGGGGGCCAAATGATTGACACCCCTGTTTTCAACACCTTTCGATAGGATAACAGCACTGAGCTTTTTCTCTAAAATGTTTTATGAGTTGGCGAACACATTGGGAGGGATCTTAGACCATTCATCCATACAGAATCCTTCTAGATCCTTAATATCCGTCATCTGCGTTCATTGATTGCCTTCTTCAATTCAAACCAGAGGTTTTCAATGGTTTTCATGCATTCTGAGTTCGAAGCAAAATCCACCACTGGTGGTCAAATAGCTCTATTTTCATGTCATCTAACAAACGGAAACGCCGGGAGTTTGCTAAACAGCATTGGCACTTGGATTGAAACTGGTACTTTGATCAGATGACATGAAAAATAAGAGCCAAGTGAATCAGTTTAAGAACGCACGACCAGAAAAGAACCCCATATCTACTGTAAAATATGGTGGTGGATCGGTGATGTTATGAGGCTATTTTGTTTCCACTGGTCTTGGGGCCCTTGTTAAGGTCAACGGCATCATTAACTTTACCCAGTACCAGGATATTTTACCCAAACACCTGGTTGCTTCTGCCAGGAGGCTGAAACTTGGCTGCAAGTGGAACTTATAGTAAGACAATAACCCCAAACACACATCAATATCTACAAAGAAATATGAATTGGCCTCAAAATCAACATTTTGCAAAGGCCATCTCAGTTCGAATTGAAGAGGTTAATCATTATTTTATCTTTATTTAACTAGGCAAGTCAGTTAAAAACAAATTCTTATTTTCAATGACGGCCTAGGAACAGTGAGTTAACTGCCTTGTTCAGGGGCAGAACAACAGATTTTTACCTTGTCAGCTCGGGGATTTGAGCTTGCAACCTTTCGGCGGTTACTAGTCCAACTCTCTAACCACTAGGCTTCCTGCCGCTCCATAAGCACAGACCTGGAAAGATTCTGTATGGAGGAATGGTCTTAGATCACTCCCAATCTCCAATCACAATATTTTAGAAAAAGGCTCAGTGTCGTTATCTTCGCATGGTGAGGTATTTGAAAGATATTGAAAACAGAGAGGTCAATCATTATATTGCTTGTCAAACAAAATCTCTTTCTGTGAGAATTTGTATTATAATAAAATAGTAAAATATCGCAATATTTTAAAGAAGAAATATAGCTCAGTGTTTTAATTATTTATTTTATAGAGGAATTTTTTCTCATCTTTACAAGGGTCTCAACAAATTCGGACCCCACTCTCCATACTCAGCAAAATCAATAAACTCCACAGTTTTTACTAGTAATCTATAATAACAGAAAAATCGCCAAGGTCTCTATCAAACGCAGCTCCCAATCAAGCCTTTTTAGAAAACAAGTAGGTTACCTACGTCAGAGTAAAAGGTACACAGTATTACTCCCATCACTTTACAGACAAGGGAAATTGCAAAAAGAGGCTGTGGAAGGCAACTGTACATGAGTAAGTAAGCATGCAGCAAAAGCAATAACTGAAACTGCCTTTGTTCGTAATAAAACATTGACTAAATCTCTAGCAAATGTAACTCACAATCAAAGCCATTCATTCTAAACCACCAACAGTATATATACACAAGATAAAAACCAATCAGATTTAGCAATAACCCAGGCCATTGAGATGGAGGCACAATAACATCAGGTGTGTGTGTGTGTGTGTGTGTGTGTGTGTGTGTCTGTGTGTGTCTGTGTTTGGCCTGCTAGCCATGGCGGGGAGATCTCGAACAGGCAATACAATCACCATTTGCATCCAATTTCAATAATCACCTCATTACAGGGGTTTGGAATTACGAGAGCACCAATGAGAAATATGTGTGCATCTTTATGTTTTCCACTGATTACAGTTGTGTGTGTGTGTGTGTGTGTGTGTGTGTGTTAGTGTGCGCGCGTGTGTGTGTCACTCACCACGCTATAGGCCTCTATTCTAGGCCTCTCCATGGCGATGGTGATGCAGTTGAGGAAGATGATGACCAGAACGACGTGGTCAAACATCTTGTGGGATATTATCTTGTTGCACGCCATTCGAAACCTGGAAAACACACACACACACACACACACATACACACACACACAAACACACAGAGACACAACGTCATTCTTAAAATAAACTTTTATATAATTGGAAAACACATGATGATGAGATATGTCTATAATATAACATACAGACTGTTGTATGATCTGATGAACCCCGTTGTGGTCTAAATGAATTATGCATATTGCACGTTAACAATATCGCTCACTCAGAAGTGATGATGTCGGGACCAAAAACATTCCCTTCTCACATCCACAGTAATTCAACAAACCACAACTGAATAACTGGCAATAAAGTCTCAGCTTCTGAAACAGAAACAGAAATGAGCAAAACATACAGAAGAGAACCCACTCTGACGGATCCTGTCTGTCACAACGTACAGAGGAGGACTCACTCTGACAGATCCTGTCTGTCATAATGTACAGAAGAGAACCCACTCTGACGGATCCTGTCTGTCACAACGTACAGAAGAGAACCCACTCTGACGGATCCTGTCTGTCAAAACGTACAGAAGAGAACCCACTCTGACGGATCCTGTCTGTCATAATGTACAGAAGAGAACCCACTCTGACGGATCCTGTCTGTCATAATGTACAGAAGAGAACCCACTCTGACGGATCCTGTCTGTCACAACGTACAGAAGAGAACCCACTCTGACGGATCCTGTCTGTCATAATGTACAGAAGAGAACCCACTCTGACGGATCCTGTCGGTCACAACGTACAGAAGAGAACCCACTCTGATGGATCCTGTCTGTCACAATGTACAGAAGAGAACCCACTCTGACGGATCCTGTCTGTCACAACGTACAGAAGAGAACCCACTCTGACGGATCCTGTCTGTCACAACGTACAGAAGAGAACCCACTCTGACGGATCCTCTCTGTCACAATGTACAGAAGAGAACCCACTCTGACGGATCCTGTCTGTCACACAGTACAGAAGAGAACCCACTCAGACGGATCCTGTCTGTCATAATGTACAGAAGAGAACCCACTCTGACAGATCCTGTCTGTCACAATGTACAGAAGAGAACCCACTCTGACAGATCCTGTCTGTCACAATGTACAGAAGAGAACCCACTCTGACGGATCCTGTCTGTCATAATGTACAGAAGAGAACCCCCTCTGACGGATCCTGTCTGTCACACAGTACAGAAGAGAACCCACTCTGACGGATCCTGTCTGTCATAATGTACAGAAGAGAACCCACTCTGTGACGGATCCTGTCTGTCATAATGTACAGAAGAGAACCCACTCTGACGGATCCTGTCTGTCATAATGTACAGAAGAGAACCCACTCTGACGGATCCTGTCTGTCATAATGTACAGAAGAGAACCCCCTCTGACGGATCCTGTCTGTCACACAGTACAGAAGAGAACCCACTCTGACGGATCCTATCTGTCATAATGTACAGAAGAGAACCCACTCTCTGACGGATCCTGTCTGTCATAATGTACAGAAGAGAACCCACTCTGACGGATCCTGTCTGTCATAATGTACAGAAGAGAACCCACTCTGACGGATCCTCTCTGTCACAATGTACAGAAGAGAACCCACTCTGACAGATCCTGTCTGTCACAATGTACAGAAGAGAACCCACTCTGACGGATCCTGTCTGTCATAATGTACAGAAGAGAACCCACTCTGACGGATCCTGTCTGTCATAATGTACAGAAGAGAACCCACTCAGACGGATCCTGTCTGTCATAATGTACAGAAGAGAACCCACTCTGACGGATCCTGTCTGTCATAATGTACAGAAGAGAACCCACTCAGACGGATCCTGTCTGTCATAATGTACAGAAGAGAACCCACTTTGACGGATCCTGTCTGTCACAACGTACAGAAGAGAACCCACTCTGACGGATCCTGTCTGTCATAATGTACAGAAGAGAACCCACTCTGACAGATCCTGTCTGTCATAATGTACAGAAGAGAACCCCCTCTGACGGATCCTGTCTGTCATAATGTACAGAAGAGAACCCACTCTGACGGATCCTGTCTGTCATAATGTACAGAAGAGAACCCACTCAGACGGATCCTGTCTGTCATAATGTACAGAAGAGAACCCACTCTGACGGATCCTGTCTGTCACAACGTACAGAAGAGAACCCACTCTGACAGATCCTGTCTGTCATAATGTACAGAAGAGAACCCACTCTGACGGATCCTGTCTGTCACAACGTACAGAAGAGAACCCACTCTGACAGATCCTGTCTGTCATAATGTACAGAAGAGAACCCACTCTGACAGATCCTGTCTGTCATAATGTACAGAAGAGAACCCACTCTGTGACGGATCCTGTCTGTCATAATGTACAGAAGAGAACCCACTCTGACGGATCCTGTCTGTCATAATGTACAGAAGAGAACCCACTCTGTGACGGATCCTGTCTGTCATAATGTACAGAAGAGAACCCACTCTGTGACGGATCCTGTCTGTCATAATGTACAGGAGAGAACCCACTCTGACGGATCCTGTCTGTCATAATGTACAGAAGAGAACCCACTCTGTGACGGATCCTGTCTGTCATAATGTACAGAAGAGAACCCACTCTGACAGATCCTGTCTGTCATAATGTACAGAAGAGAACCCACTCTGTGACGGATCCTGTCTGTCATAATGTACAGAAGAGAACCCACTCTGACAGATCCTGTCTGTCATAATGTACAGAAGAGAACCCACTCTGTGACGGATCCTGTCTGTCATAATGTACAGAAGAGAACCCACTCTGACAGATCCTGTCTGTCATAATGTAAAGTTGTTCAAATTTCAAAAGGCACTCGCACATCTGAGCATTCTTTTTGTTTTCACCCTCCAGACATTATTTCCTAAAGGACTTAATTATTAAATGCCTATGTATGTTATGTTGTGCATTTGAATATGAATAATGTGCCTATTTAAGATTACTCTGATGTTTTTCGTACGACGAACCCAATGACTAATGAAAACTTGCCATGTCCCCATTGTGGTTTTACAGATGTGTTTAATATGTCTTATTTACACACTTTATTTACATTTTTATGAAATGTATGTTGTTATATTTGGTGGCACTTATGTGTTTTTCCAACATCTCCAACCCTTTTCGATGTGTGGAACAGATGTGGTTGGGACGAGGTCCACATAAGGGTGCTAATATTAAAAAATTCACATACTCTCTGACGAAGGCCGTGAGGCCGATACGCAACCTTATTAAATATGAGTGATACTATCAACAACAGTGTGCAGTTTCCTTTTTCCTTCATACTGTACAGAAGACAACAACAGCTATGTTTCTGTCCCAGAAGACAACAACAGCTATGTCTCTGTCCCAGAACACAACAACAGCTATGTCCCTGTCCCAGAAGAAAACAACAGCTATGTCCATGTCCCAGAACACAACAACAGCTATGTCCCTGTCCCAGAACACAACAACAGCTATGTCCCTGTCCCAGAAGACAACAGCAGCTATGTCTCTGTCCCAGAACACAACAACAGCTATGTCCCTGTCCCAGAACACAACAACAGCTATGTCCCTGTCCCAGAACACAACATCAGCTATGTCTCTGTCCCAGAACACAACAACAGCTATGTCTCTGTCCCAGAACACAACAACAGCTATGTCCCTGTCCCAGAAGACAACAACAGCTATGTCTCTGTCCCAGAACACAACAACAGCAATGTCTCTGTCCCAGAACACAACAACAGCTATTTCCCTGTCCCAGAAGACAACAACAGCTATGTCCCTGTCCCAGAAGACAACAACAGCTATGTCTCTGTCCCAGAACACAACAACAGCTATGTCTCTGTCCCAGAAGACAACAACAGCTATGTCCCTGTCCCAGAAGACAACAACAGCTATGTCCCTTTCCCAGAAGACAACAATAGCTATTTCCCTGTCCCAGAAGACAACTACAACTCTGTTTCTGTCCCAGAAGACAACAACAGCTATGTCTCTGTCCCAGAAGACAACAACAGCTATGTCTCTGTCCCAGAACACAACAACAGCTATGTCTCTGTCCCAGAACACAACAACAGCTATTTCCCTGTCCCAGAAGACAACAACAGCTATGTCCCTGTCCCAGAAGACAACAACAGCTATGTCTCTGTCCCAGAAGACAACAACAGCTATGCCCCTGTCCCAGAAGAAAACAACAGCTATGTCTCTGTCCCAGAAGACAACAACAGCTATGTCTCTGTCCCAGAAGACAACAACAGCTATGTCCCTTTCCCAGAAGACAACAATAGCTATTTCCCTGTCCCAGAAGACAACTACAACTCTGTTTCTGTCCCAGAAGACAACAACAGCTATGTCTCTGTCCCAGAAGACAACAACAGCTATGTCCCTTTCCCAGAAGACAACAATAGCTATTTCCCTGTCCCAGAAGACAACTACAACTCTGTTTCTGTCCCAGAAGACAACAACAGCTATGTCTCTGTCCCATAAGACAACAACAGCTATGTCCCTGTCCCAGAAGACAACAACAGCTATGTCCCTGTCCCAGAAGACAACAACAGCTATGTCCCTGTCCCAGAACACAACAATAGCTCTGTCCCTAAGATCTGTTTAATCTTCAGGCAAACAATCATTATGATGACAGACAGTGTGTGTGTGTGTTTGTGTCTGTGTGTACACGTTTCGTGTCTGCTTGTGTGTTTGACTAGTCACATCATTATCTACACTAGATGACCTAAATCCTCTCATCTCTGCATGCTAGCTCTCATTGTTAAAGTATCCATCATGCATTCATTATGTGGACCAGGGACATCACGCTCACTCCCACGGTAGGATAGACAGACAGACAGACAGACAGACAGAAAGAAAGAAAGAAAGAAAGACAGACAGACAGACAGACAGACAGACAGACAGACAGACAGACAGACAGACTGCACCCGTCAGGTCATAACTTTATTTCAGTGCTCGATCATAGACATCAGATGCTTTTTATTCATCGATCTAAATATCTGACATCTATCTATGTATCTGACATTTTCATGATAGCCCTGACCTTTCCCTAGAGGATTCAGTTACGGTCATCTGTGCTCTTTGGACTGTCAGTGTTTGACAGTGGGCATATTCATGAGTTTATGTTCGCGGACATTTTCATTATACCTTTTATCTTTTTTTGAAACTAACTTTGCTTTTCATTCGGAATGTTGACAACCTGGGTGCGAGGCCTGTTTCTTCCTTAGCCAACGACTGTAGATATACCAAAGACGACTAACTGCCTGTGGAGGTGAATGGAGGTCCGTTGTCCATGTTGAACAGCTGTGTGACTACAGTTTCCCACCGAGCCTCTGTCTCCTGATAGACACAGGTGGGTGAGCCAAAATGGACGACGCAACATGGATGTCGATTGAGGCAGCCCTCCGCACCTCTCTGATTCAGAGGGGTTGGGTTAAATGTAGAAGACACATTTCAGTTGAATGCATTCAGTTGTACAACTGACTAGGTATCCCCCTTCCCCTTTTCCATTCCACACAATGCCTGTGTCCTCAGTGTCACTGTTAGAACACACCCTACTTCACACTGCGACTGGGTCACAACAAGGGCACTGCTAGAACAGGACACTGGGTTCTACCATGGGAACTGTTAGGACAGAACACTGGGTTCTACCATGGGGGGAACTGTTAGAACAGAACACTGGGTTCTATCATGGGAACTGTTAGAACAGAACACTGTGTTCTACCATGGAAACTGTTAGGACGTAACACTGGGTTCTACCATGGGAACTGTTACGACAGAACACTGTGTTCTACCATGGGAACTGTTACGACAGAACACTGTGTTCTACCATGGGAACTGTTAGGACGTAACACTGGGTTCTACCATGGGAACTGTTACGACAGAACACTGTGTTCTACCATGGGAACTGTTATGACAGAACACTGGGTTCTACCATGGGAACTGTTACGACAGAACACTGGGTTCTACCATGGGAACTGTTACGACAGAACACTGGGTTCTACCATGGGAACTGTTAGAGCAACACACTGGGTTCTACCATGGGAACTGTTAGGACGTAACACTGGGTTCTACCATGGGAACTGTTACGACAGAACACTGGGTTCTACCATGGGAACTGTTAGAGCAACACACTGGGTTCTACCATGGGAACTGTTAGAACAGAACACTGGGTTCTATCATGGGAACTGTTAGAACAGAACACTGTGTTCTACCATGGAAACTGTTAGAACGTAACACTGGGTTCTACCATGGGAACTGTTACGACAGAACACTGTGTTCTACCATGGGAACTGTTACGACAGAACACTGTGTTCTACCATGGGAACTGTTAGAACAGAACACTGTGTTCTACCATGGAAACTGTTAGGACAGAACACTGGGTTCTACCATGGGAACTATTACGACAGAACACTGTGTTCTACCATGGGAACTGTTGTGACAGAACACTGGGTTCTACAATGGGAACTGTTACGACAGAACACTGGGTTCTACCATGGGAACTGTTAGAGCAACACACTGGGTTCTACCATGGGAACTGTTACGACAGAACACTGTGTTCTACCATGGGAACTGTTACAACATAACACTGGGTTCTACCATGGGAACTGTTACGACAGAACACTGGGTTCTACCATGGGAACTGTTAGAGCAATACACTGGGTTCTACCATGGGAACTGTTAGGACGTAACACTGGGTTCTACCATGGGAACTGTTATGACAGAACACTGGGTTCTACCATGGGAACTGTTAGAGCAACACACTGGGTTCTACCATGGGAACTGTTAGAACAGAACACTGGGTTCTATCATGGGAACTGTTAGAACAGAACACTGTGTTCTACCATGGAAACTGTTAGGACGTAACACTGGGTTCTACCATGGGAACTGTTACGACAGAACACTGTGTTCTACCATGGGAACTGTTACGACAGAACACTGTGTTCTACCATGGGAACTGTTAGAACATAACACTGTGTTCTACCATGAAAACTGTTAGGACAGAACACTGGGTTCTACCATGGGAACTGTTACGACAGAACACTGGGTTCTACCATGGGAACTGTTACGAAAGAACACTGTGTTCTACCATGGGAACTGTTAGGACGTAACACTGGGTTCTACCATGGGAACTGTTAGAGCAACACACTGGGTTCTACCATGGGAACTGTTACGACAGAACACTGGGTTCTACCATGGGAACTGTTAGAGCAACACACTGGGTTCTACCATGGGAACTGTTACGACAGAACACTGGGTTCTACCATGGGAACTGTTACAACAGAACACTGGGTTCTACCATGGGAACTGTTACGACAGAACACTGGGTTCTACCATGGGAACTGTTAGAGCAACACACTGGGTTCTACCATGGGAACTGTTAGAACAGAACACTGGGTTCTATCATGGGAACTGTTAGAACCGAACACTGTGTTCTACCATGGAAACTGTTAGGACGTAACACTGGGTTCTACCATGGGAACTGTTACGACAGAACACTGTGTTCTACCATGGGAACTGTTACGACAGAACACTGTGTTCTACCATGGGAACTGTTAGAACAGAACACTGTGTTCTACCATGAAAACTGTTAGGACAGAACGCTGGGTTCTACCATGGGAACTGTTACGACAGAACACTGTGTTCTACCATGGGAACTGTTACGACAGAACACTGGGTTCTACCATGGGAACTGTTACGACAGAACACTGTGCTCTACCATGGGAACTGTTACGACAGAACACTGGGTTCTACCATGGGAACTGTTACGACAGAACACTGGGTTCTACCATGGGAACTGTTACGACAGAACACTGGGTTCTATCATGGGAACTGTTAGAACAGAACACTGTGTTCTACCATGGGAACTGTTAGGACGGAACACTGGGTTCTACCATGGGAAATGTTAGGACGGAACACTGGGTTCTACCATGGGAACTGTTAGGACGGAACACTGGGTTCTACCATGGGAACTGTTAGAGCAACACACTGGGTTCTACAATGGAAACTGTTAGGAAGGATCACTGGGTACTACCATGGAAACTGTTAGGACGGAACACTGGGTTCTACCATGGGAACTGTTAGAGCAACACACTGGGTTCTACCATGGGAACTGTTAGGACGGAACACTGGGTTCTACCATGGCCACTGTTAGGACGGAACACTGGGTTCTACCATGGGAACTGTTAGAACAGAACACTGGGTTCTACCATTGGAACAGTTAGATCAACACACTGGGTTCTACCATGGAAACTGTTAGGACAGAACACTGGGTTCTACCATGGGAACTGTTAGGACAGAACACTGTGTTCTACCATGGCCACTGTTAGGACAGAACACTGGGTTCTATCATGGCCACTGTTAGGACAGAACACTGGGTTCTATCATGGCCACTGTTAGGACAGAACTCTGGGTTCTACCATGGCCACTGTTAGGACAGAACACTGGGTTCTATCATGGCCACTGTTAGGACAGAACACTGGGTTCTATCATGGCCATCGAGGGATTCTACTGTCAGCACAACACTGTGAGACAGCCACCTCCAGAAGGAATTTAAGTAGGAAAGGAGGAGAGGGAGAGAGAAGAGGAGGAGAACAGGGGGAGAAGAGTAGAAAAAAAGAGGAGTCACAAGTATGTGGAAGTAGAGGGGAGACGAGGAGAGGGAGGGTAGAGAATGGGCGGGCTTTTGTTGTGGAATTACTAAAGCTCTGGGCTGGAGAATGTTGACTAGGGCTAAGGTGTGAAACGTATTTTCCAACCTGAAACATACACACATTCTCCACCAGGCCCTAGAATCATACATTCAGACACAGTTCAAAGCCACAGAGGCTAAATGGGAGCAAGGGAGGGAGGGATGGAGGGAGGGAGGGATACTATCCCAAACAGAGTGAGACCTTAAGATGGAGAATCAACAGAGTGATGAGACCTTAAGATGGAGAATCAACAGAGTGATGAGACCTTAAGATGGAGAATCAACAGAGTGAGACCTTAAGATGGAGAATCAACAGAGTGAGACCTTAAGATGGAGAATCAACAGAGTGAGACCTTAAGATGGAGAATCAACAGAGTGAGACCTTAAGATGGAGAATCAACAGAGTGAGACCTTAAGATGGAGAATCAACAGAGTGATGAGACCTTAAGATGGAGAATCAACAGAGTGAGACCTTAAGATGGAGAATGAACAGAGTGAGACCTTAAGATGGAGAATCAACAGAGTGAGACCTTAAGATGGAGAATCAACAGAGTGAGACCTTAAGATGGAGAATCAACAGAGTGAGACCTTAAGATGGAGAATCAACAGAGTGATGAGACCTTAAGATGGAGAATCAACAGAGTGAGACCTTAAGATGGAGAATGAACAGAGTGAGACCTTAAGATGGAGAATGAAGTATAACATGCAAAAATGAGTAGGGATGTGATCATAGTGTGCGTGTGTGTGTGTGTGTGTGTGTGTGTGTGTGTGAATGTCACCTGGAGTCCGGGGGCAATATGTACAGGGACCAGGTATCTCTCTTTCGACACCACTCTGGCTGTCTCCTCTCCAGCCAGCGTGACAGCCTGGCGACACGACCCACAACCTCCTCCTCTGCCGCTTCGTCCTCTGTGTTGTCCTCGAGGGAGAGCTGTGTCTGGGCCAGGGCCCCCCCAGGGGCCGGAGTGCCTTTCCCGTTGCAGTCACTGCGTTCTGGGGCTCTCAGGCCTCCTAGCGAGGGGGGTCTGGAGCTGTGTATACTGGCTGAGCGATACAGGAAGGGTACCTAGAGTTTTACAACCATGGTTAACACGGTCATTTATAGGTACTTGAAGGCATTTTAAAACACTCAAGAAAGTGGTTCTATAACTGCCGTTATCACGTAAAATGGACTACCAATAAAATGAGGGAAGTGTTTAGGGGGACAGGTCTATATATCCCCTGGTGTGTGTGTGTGTGTGTGTGTGTGTGTGTGTGTGTGTGTGTGTGTGTGTGTGTGTGTGTGTGTGTGTGTGTGTGTGTGTGGACGTGTTTAACTATTCTTGTGAAGTCCCACAAATAGTAAACAAACAAAAATTTGACCAACTCAAGTTCAAATGCTATTTCTAGGGGGTTTAGCTTTAAGGTTAGAATTAATGTTTGGGTCAGAATTACATTAAGGGTTAGGGTTAGGAGTTAGTTTTAGGTTTAGGAGCTAGGGTTAGGGTTAGGAGTTAGGTTTAGGAGCTAGGGTTAGGGTTAGGATTTAGGTTTAGGTTTAGGAGCTAGGGTTAGGGTTAGGAGTTAGGTTTAGGTTTAGGAGCTAGGGTTAGGGTTAGGAGTTAGTTTTAGGTTTAGGAGCTAGGGTTAGGGTTAGGAGTTAGTTTTAGGTTTAGGAGCTAGGGTTAGGGTTAAGGTTAGGAGTTAGGGTTAGGTTTAGGAGCTAGGGTTAGGGTTAGGATTTAGGTTTAGGAGCTAGGGTTAGGGTTAGGAGTTAGGTTTAGGTTTAGGAGCTAGGGTTAGGGTTAGGAGTTAGGTTTAGGTTTAGGAGCTAGGGTTAGGGTTAGGAGTTAGGTTTAGGTTTAGGAGCTAGGGTTAGGGTTAGGAGTTAGGTTTAGGTTTAGGAGCTAGGGTTAGGGTAAGGTTAGCTGTACAAGAATGTGTGTGTGTTCACCTGTAGTAGTATGTCAGGGGCCAGGTCTATGGACCCCCTGGTCTCCACAGACTCCATCCTCCTGTGTTGATGTTGGGACTGGGACATGGAGTCGGTACGACACAGGGACACATCATCTCCCTCCGATGTCCCCCCTCCTCCCCC
Source organism: Oncorhynchus mykiss (assembly GCF_013265735.2). Classification (NCBI taxonomy): domain Eukaryota; kingdom Metazoa; phylum Chordata; class Actinopteri; order Salmoniformes; family Salmonidae; genus Oncorhynchus; species Oncorhynchus mykiss. The sequence goes on from NC_048580.1 coordinate 9,762,597, forward strand.
CTCATCATCCTCCGAACTGGACCCACCCTCTCCGGAGAGGAGCGACCGTCGTTCGCCAGACTGACGCTTTGTTCGTTTGAGCGAAGGAGCACGGCCTACGCTGTTCCAGCTTGATCTACGGCTGGTCCAGCCAGAGGCGGAGCTCCACGGGGCGTAAGGGGAGGTGCTACGGGCACTGGTCTGGAGAGAAAGAGATGGAGGGTGGAGAGAAAGAGAGAAGGTACGAACGACAAAAAGAAAGCCAGGTGAAGTAAACAAATTCCCTTTCTAGGGAACGTTTGTACCCCTTGGGGAACGTTTGTAACTCTTAGGGAACGTTAGTAACCCTTGGGGAACGTTTGTAACTCTTAGGGAACGTTAGTAACCCTTGGGGAACGTTTGTAACCCTTGGGGAACGTTTGTAACTCTTAGGGAACGTTAGTAACCCTTGGGGAACGTTTGTAACCCTTGGGGAACGTTTGTAACTCTTAGGGAACGTTAGTAACCCTTGGGGAACGTTAGTAACTCTTAGGGAACGTTAGTAACTCTTAGGGAACGTTAGTAACCCTTGGGGAACGTTTGTAACTCTTAGGGAACGTTAGTAACCCTTGGGGAACGTTAGTAACTCTTAGGGAACGTTAGTAACTCTTAGGGAACGTTAGTAACTCTTAGGGAACGTTAGTAACTCTTAGGGAACGTTAGTAACCCTTAGGGAACGTTATTAACTCTTAGGGAACGTTAGTAACCCTTAGGGAACGCTATTAACTCTTAGGGAACGTTAGTAACCAAAAACAAAACTAAAGAATATTACATTTTAGGATGTTGTTACTACAGGTTTTTGTCTTAATCCTCAGATTCTCCTCAATGTCATGATGTGTTGTTGTCTTGGGGCTCTCTTTACATAGTGTTGTGGTTTCTCTCTTGTCATGATGTGTTGTTGTCTTAGGGCTCTCTTTACGTAGTGTTGTGGTTTCTCTCTTGTCATGATGTGTTGTTGTCTTAGGGCTCTCTTTACATAGTGTTGTGGTTTCTCTCTTGTCATGATGTGTTGTTGTCTTAGGGCTCTCTTTACATAGTGTTGTGGTTTCTCTCTTGTCATGATGTGTTGTTGTCTTGGGGCTCTCTTTACGTAGTGTTGTGGTTTCTCTCTTGTCATGCTGTGTTGTTGTCTTAGGGCTCTCTTTACGTAGTGTTGTGGTGTCTCTCTTGTCATGATGTGTTGTTGTCTTAGGGCTCTCTTTACGTAGTGTTGTGGTGTCTCTCTTGTCATGCTGTGTTGTTGTCTTGGGGCTCTCTTTACATAGTGTTGTGGTTTCTCTCTTGTCATGCTGTGTTGTTGTCTTGGGGCTCTCTTTACGTAGTGTTGTGGTTTCTCTCTTGCTATGATGTGTTGTTGTCTTAGGGCTCTCTTTACGTAGTGTTGTGGTTTCTCTCTTGTCATGATGTGTTGTTGTCTTAGGGCTCTCTTTACGTAGTGTTGTGGTTTCTCTCTTGTCATGATGTGTTGTTGTCGTAGGGCTCTCTTTACGTAGTGTTGTGGTGTCTCTCTTGTCATGATGTGTTGTTGTCTTAGGGCTCTCTTTACGTAGTGTCGTGAATTCTCTCTTGTCATGATGTGTTGTTGTCTTGGGGCTCTCTTTACGTAGTGTTGTGGTTTCTCTCTTGTCATGATGTGTTGTTGTCTTAGGGCTCTCTTTACGTAGTGTTGTGGTTTCTCTCTTGTCATGATGTGTTGTTGTCTTAGGGCTCTCTTTACGTAGTGTTGTGGTTTCTCTCTTGTCATGATGTGTTGTTGTCTTAGGGCTCTCTTTACGTAGTGTTGTGGTTTCTCTCTTGTCATGATGTGTTGTTGTCTTAGGGCTCTCTTTACATAGTGTTGTGGTTTCTCTCTTGTCATGATGTGTTGTTGTCTTAGGGCTCTCTTTACGTAGTGTTGTGGTGTCTCTCTTGTCATGATGTGTTGTTGTCTTAGGGCTCTCTTTACATAGTGTTGTGGTTTCTCTCTTGTCATGCTATGTTGTTGTCTTAGGGCTCTCTTTACGTAGTGTTGTGGTGTCTCTCTTGTCGGAGGCCTTTTGCCTCTTGGTAGGCCGTCTTTGTAAATAAGAAATTGTTCTGAATTGACTTACCTAGTTAAATAAAAGGTAAATATATATATATATACACTGCTCGAAAAAATAAAGGGAACACTTAAACAACACAATGTAACTCCAAGTCAATCACACTTCTGTGAAATCAAACTGTCCACTTAGGAAGCAACACTGATTGACAATAAATTTCACATGCTGTTGTGCAAATGGAACTGACAACAGGTGTAAATTATAGGCATTTAGCAAGACACCCCCAATAAAGGAGAGGTTCTGCAGGTGGTGACCACAGACCACTTCTCAGTTCCTATGCTTCCTGGCTGATGTTTTGGTCACTTTTGAATGCTGGCGGTGCTTTCACTCAAGTGGTAGCATGAGACGGAGTCTACAACCCACACAAGTGGCTCAGGTAGTGCAACTCATCAAGGATGGCACATCAATGCGAGATGTGGCAAGAAGGTTTGCTGTGTCTGTCAGCGTAGTGTCCAGAGCATGGAGGCGCTACCAGGAGACAGGCCAGTACATCAGTTGTTACTGGGCAACAACCCAGCAGCAGGACCGCTACCTCCGCCTTTGTGCAAGGAGGAGCACTGCCAGAGCCATGCAAAATGACCTCTAGCAGGCCACAAAGGTGCATGTGTCTGCTCAAACGGTCAGAAACAGACTCCATGAGGGTGGTATGAGGGTCCGACGTCCACAGGTGGGGGTTGTGCTTACAGCCCAACACCGTGCAGGATGTTTGGCATTTGCCAGAGAACACCAAGATTGGCAAATTTGCCACTGGCGCCCTGTGCTCTTCACAGATGAAAGCAGGTTCACACTGAGCACATTTGACAGACGTGACAGTCTGGAGACGCCATGGAGAACATTCTGCTGTCTCCAACATCCTCCAGCATGACCGGTTTGGCGGTGGGTCAGTCATGGTGTGGGGTGTCATTTCTTTGGGGGGGCCGCACAGCCCTCCATGTGCTCGCCAGAGGTAGCCTGACTGCCATTAGGTACCGAGATGAGATCCTCAGACCCCTTGGGAGACCATATGCTGGTGTGGTTGGCCCTGGGTTCCTCCTAATGCAAGACAATGCTAGACCTCATGTGGCTGGAGTGTGTCAGCAGTTCCTGCAAGAGGAAGGCATTGATGCTATGGACTGGCCCGCCCGTTCCCCAGACCTGAATCCAATTGAGCACATCTGGGACATCATGTCTCGCTCCATCCACCAACGTCACGTTGCACCACAGACTGTCCAGGAGTTGGCGGATGCTTTAGTCCAGGTCTGGGAGGAGATTCCTCAGGGGACCATCCGCCACCTCATCAGGAGCATGCCCAGGCGTTGTAGGGAGGTCATACAGGCACGTGGAGGCCACACACACTACTGAGCATAATTTTGACTTGTTTTAAGGACATTACATCAAAGTTGGATCAGCCTGTAGTGTGGTTTTCCACTTTTGATTTTGAGTGTGACTCCAAATCCAGACCTCCATGGGTTGATAAATTTGATTTCCATTGATAATTTTTGTGTGATTCTGTTGTCAGCACATTCAACTATGTAAAGAAAAAAGTATTTAATAAGAATATTTCATTCATTCAGATCTAGGATGTGTTATTTTAGTGTTCCCTTAATTTTTTTGAGCAGTGCATATATACACATTATAATAAAAATGCTTAATGGTCATTACTATAGTTTTTATTATTGTTCCTGGCATTAGTCATAACTGGCATCAGTCACAGCTGGCATCCAGTCACAACTGGCATCCAGTCACAACTGGCATCCAATCACAACTGGCATCCAGTCATAACTGGCATCAGTCACAGCTGGCATCCAGTCACAACTGGCATCCAGTAACAACTGGCATCCAGTCACAACTGGCATCAGACACAACTGGCATCCAGTCACAACTGGCATCCAGTCACAACTGGCATCAGTCACAACTGGCATCAGTCACAACTGGCATCAGTCATAACTGCATCAGTCATAACTGGCATCAGTAAATAGCCAGAGAGTTGAGCTGATGACAGGTCATATTAATCATCACAAATGTCTTCTTGAACATCATCCATACAGGTTAGACTGAATATCTACAGTCTTAGTTGTTGTGCACACAGGGCCTGGGCAGAGAGGGGGCACAGAGCTTAATGCATGGGTTCCTGGGAAGATCCAGTTGATTGATAGTGGACTAGTGGAATATACTAACCGGAGACTTGTCGTAGCAGGCTAGGTCCATGGAGATGCTGCTGCCGTGTCGGGACTCATAGCCCAGAGCAGGGTCAATCACGGTGGGCAGCTTGGGAACGGGCATGGGGGTGGCAGCAGTGTGGGTGATCAGAGGAGGGGT
>NC_048580.1:9771993-9804493 GCF_013265735.2 Oncorhynchus mykiss
GTACTCACGGTGGGCCCAACACTAGGCCAGGGGCCCAGCTGAGTCCCCCGGACCCCTGAGACCACTGTAGAGAGAGGGACAGCCCAGTAAGGCCTGTATGGAAGGGACCCTAGCTGGGGCCTCCTATGTGGATGCAGCCAGGACCATAGCTGGGGCCTTGGCTGGGACCATGTCCGTGACCCCGGGGCCAGCCTGACTCCCATATCACCTTTCTGGGGAAGAGGAATGAGGTTGAACCTGTAAGATGACTGTCAGTGTTTGACCATGAAGTGGCCATTTTGAGATACAGGGTAAGGTTCAACCCTAAGCTGCCTATCCATAAGATAAGTAGTCAGCTCACCTAGGGCAGGCAGAGAGCTGAAACTCATTTCAGATTACTGATCACAAATGGAGCTCAGACCTTATGGTTTAGGGCTGGTTGCTGCCTACTTGGCAGGTCTGTGTTGTCTGAGAAGGCAGTGTGTCTGATACTCTGAATGTTCCAGGCTCCAGTGATGTGATACGAGATAAAAATGACTGTTAGAACCGAACGAAGCACTGCTCTGCTTCTACTCTGTCTACTATTGACCAGTCTGTCACAGTAGCAGCAGCCTGAACAGGCTGACAGTCATTCCGGCTGATGATCCTCATGTCGCTGTTCACAGCCGGACACATTTTAAATCTGAAACGGAATGTACTCTTTTACTAATGAACAAAATGAATGAATTCATGAATTAATGCGTGAATTATTAGTATATTTATGGATTTTGACCGAGCTAAGTTGTTGTCCTTTGGTTGATCTGATCATTCATCTGTATTATTTTAACAAGACATTTATTAACACACTGTAGCTTCACTATCAATAGCTGTTCCAAGGAGGACATTTTATTTGAAAACCACAAGAAGAAGGAACAAGGAGCAGGAACAGTATTCTACTGGGAGTCGATCAGGAGCAGCGAAAGAGAAGACGGATAGAAAATAGCTTGTTTACAAACGGGCAGGACAATTTAGGCAGACAGTAGGGAGAGGGAGGGAGGGAGGGAGGGAGGGAGGGAGGGAGGGAGGGAGGGAGGGAGGGAGGGAGGGAGGGAGGGAGCCAAAGCACAGCCTGACCACAAACCTGGCTCTGGAGAGGGGAGGGAGGGAGGGAGGGAACCAAAACACAGCCTGACCACAGATCTGCCTCAGGAGGGAGGGAGGGAGGGAGGGAGGGAGAGAGGGAGCCAAAGCACAGCCTGACCACAAACCTGGCTCTGGAGGGACAGATGGAGGGAGGGAGCCACAGCACAGCCTGACCACAAATCTGCCTCTGGAGGGAGGGAGGGAGCCACAGCACAGCCTGACCACAAACCTGGCTCTGGAGGGAGGGAGGGAGGGAGGGAGGGAGGGAGGGAGGGAGGGAGCCAAAGCACAGCCTGACCACAAACCTGGCTCTGGAGAGGGGAGGGAGGGAGGGAGGGAACCAAAACACAGCCTGACCACAGATCTGCCTCTGGAGGGAGGGAGGGAGGGAGGGAGGGAGAGAGGGAGCCAAAGCACAGCCTGACCACAAACCTGGCTCTGGAGGGACAGATGGAGGGAGGGAGCCACAGCACAGCCTGACCACAAATCTGCCTCTGGAGGGAGGGAGGGAGCCACAGCACAGCCTGACCACAAACCTGGCTCTGGAGGGAGGGAGGGAGGGAGGGAGGGAGGGAGCCACAGCACAGCCTGACCACAAACCTGGCTCTGGAGGGAGGGACTGATGCCAATATTGCCTGATAGAAAACAATACATTTCTCACAAGACAATCTCAATCAGGCCACTCTGAAGGCGTGAATGGAGAAATGAGTGCATGTGCTTTGGATGGGGGAGTGTGCATGTAGTAATGTAATGTAATGTAGATGGAGTCACTGACAACGTCTCTAACGATCTCTAGTAGTGTCGCACCGCTGATTCGATGGCCTCAGACGCAGATGTGACAACCAGGTTTCGATCAGCTGCCTGCCTGACTCGAGACTGTGTTAGCCCACTGCGCTAAAGCCAAGGCATTAGCGCTGGGTGCTAATGCAAATCGTCATGTTCACCGAACCACCTCCGTTACTCATAAACAGATAAAAATACAGGGACTGCTCAGGACAGGGCAGGGCAGGGCAGGCACATCCACACACTGAGGGAGGGGGGGATAACTACAGGGATAACCACAGCAGACCACACAGAGCAGACTCCCCTTTAAATCCCTCTCCCAGGGTTAACCACAGCAGACCACACAGAGCAGACTCCCCTTTAAATCCCTCTCCCAGGGTTAACTGTATCCCTGTTATTCTAAAGCTGTTCCGTTGGCTCTAAATGACTGTCTCTTTATCGTCCATAAACAGAGAGGCTTTAGGGACATTTCTTCTGTAGTGCTTTAGCTTTCGTTTGGCTACTATGGCTTTAGTTTGGCTACTATGGCTACTATGGGCCATGTTTCTAGTGCGTTTATTTGTTTGCTCCGCTAATGGAAGGAACCCAATGGACCTGAAGAGAGAGACATCTGTGAGGATCTGCTTTCCAACATAAAAACAACCAACTACTGATCAACCGTCTGACACTACAGTTAAGACAGGGAACACACACAATAACTGAACACACACACGTTGAACACACACACACGTTGAACACACACACATGTTGAACACACACACACGTTGAACACACACACGTTGAACACACACACGTTGAACACACACACGTTGAACACACACACACACGTTGAACACACACACTGTCAACCTGATTAGTCTCAACAGCCGTGGCATCGTGCAGCGGGGTTGTGGAGGGTAGCGAGACAGGGGGAGCCTGAGAGGGAGAGAGGGGGAGAGAGAGGGGGAAAGAGATAGAGAGAGAGAGGGGAGAGAGAGAGAGTGTGTGAAGAGGTGGGAGCACATTGCAGTACATACCCTTGAGCCTAGAGGCAGTTGATCTAGGCTCAACTGGACATGCAAGTCCTCTCTTGTGGGCACTTCCTACAGTGGAAGTGTGTGATGTTTTACCACAGGAAGAGAAGGAGAGGAAGACAGAGAGAGAGAGAGAGGGGGGTAGAGAGAAGGAGAAATGGAGAGAGAAAGCGAGGGAGAGAGAAAAGGTGTGAGAGAGAGGAACATAGAAAGAGAGAGATAAAGAGAGAGAATGAGTAAAAGTGAGAGAAAGGAAAATAAGAAAGGAAGGGTGAATAGAGAGGAGAGGCACCATAGCAGCAAACAAAGCAGAAAGATAATTAAGTTGACCAGGCAGATATATAATGTATATATTCTGTATCATGCTAAAGATGCACAGAATATAAATCCTTTCAGTATACACAGAAGAGATGCTCAACCGCCAATCATAGCAGAATGCAGCCAAGTTGCAATAACACACAGCAACACAGCTCAATGTGATAGCATAATGTCTTTGGGCCAATCATACGCATTTCAGGCATGAGTTATAACTTCACAAGTTATACCGTAAGTCAGTTATCAGTCATAGGTGGAGGGTACACAGCATCAGTACACAGCATCACAGCACAGCATCAGGCGTCAGTCAGTACAGTACAGTATACTGTGTAGTGTGTGTGTGTGTGTGTGCGCGTGTGTGTGTGTATACCAGGGTATGGCCCCAGAACCAAACATCTCTCATCCCAACTCACGTCATTCAACCTGTCGATACCTAGCAACCCTGACTCACTGTAAAGTTCGGCCGATTAAAAATAAACTGTGAGAAGGATGTTAGAAAACAATTGTGAATGAATTGAGCAAACAGCTTTCAAATTAATTGTGAGGACAGGAGGAAAGAACCAGAGGAGGAGAAGAGGAGAGGAGGGGGAGAAGAAAAGAGGAGAAGGAGATGAGGATGAGAGGAAGAGGAGAGGAGAAGGAGAGGAAAAGAGAAGGAGAGGAGGGGGTAAGTGAGGAGGGGAAGAGAGGAGGAGAGAAAGAGAGGAGGGAAGAGATGAGAAGAGAGGAGGCGAAGAGAGGAGGAGAAGAGAGGAGGGGAAGAGAGGAGGAGAGGAAGAGAGGCGAAGAAGAGAGAAGAAGAGAGGAGAGGAAGAGAGGAGGAGGGAAAGTCTAGGCTAACTTAGCTTAAAAACATTTTCAACATCAGGGCTCAAGATTGGGGAGACGGTGTCTGTCTGTCTCTGTGTGAGGTAAAGTGGAGTTTATCTTGGTGAGCTAATAATACATCTCAATCTAGATGTGTGCCAGATCTTTAGTAGTCATCCTGACTGGTTTGTCAAAGGCCAGAGACCTCTCACATTATCTATAAATCTATGAGCTCAGCAATCACTGGCTGACATCGCTGTACACTCTCTCTAGATCACCCTCTCCATCTGTCCCGCTTTTTTCTCTGTCTCTCTCTCCCTCTCTCTCTGTCTCTCTCTGTCTCTCTCCCTCTCTTCCCTCTCCCTCTCCCTCTCCCCCTCCCTCCCTCCCACTCCCTAGTCTCTCCTTCTCCCTCTCCCTCTCCCTCTCCCTCTCCCTCTTCCTCCCTCCCACTCCCTGGTCTCTCCCTCTCCCTCTCCTCTCCCTCTCCCTCTCCCTCTCCCTCTCTCTCCCTCCCACTCCCTAGTCTCTCCCTCTCCCTCTCCGTCTCTCTCCCTCCCACTCCCTAGTCTCTCCCTCTCCCTCTCCATCTGCCTCTCCCTCCCACTCCCTAGTCTCTCCTTCTCCCTCTCCCTCTCCCTCTCCCTCTCCCTCTCCCTCCCTCCCACTCCCTGGTCTCTCCCTCTCCTCTCCCTCTCCCTCTCCCTCTCCCTCTCTCTCCCCCTCTCTCCCTCCCACTCCCTAGTCTCTCCCTCTCCCTCTCCCTCTCTCTCCCTCCCACTCCCTAGTCTCTCCCTCTCCCTCTCCCTCTCCCTCTGCCTCTCCCTCCCACTCCCTAGTCTCTCCCTCTCCCTCTCCCTCTCCCTCTCCCTCTCCCTCTCCCTCTCACTCTCACTCTCACTCTCCCTAGTCTCTCCCTCTCAATTCAATTCAATTAAATTCAAAGGGCTTTATTGGCATGGGAAACACATGTTAACATTGCCAAAGCAAGTGAAATAGACAATAAACAAAAGTGAATTAAACAATAAAAAATGTAGAGTAAATATTACACAAACCCTCCAAAAGATGAAAGACAATGATGTTATGATGTGCAAGTATTTAAATTACAAAAGGGAAAATAAACTTAAATATGGGCTGTATTGACAATGGTGTTTGTTCTTCACTGGTTGCCCTTTTCTTGTGGCAACAGGTCACACATCTTGCTGCAGTGATGGCACACTGTGGTATTTCACCCAGTAGATATGGGAGTTTTTTGGGTTTGGGTTTGTTTTGGAATTGTTTGTGGATCTGTCTAATCTGAAGGAAATATATGTCTCTAGTATGGGCATATAATGGGCAGGAGGTTAGGAAGTGCAGCTCCGTTTCCACCTCATTTTGTGGGCAGTGAGCACATAGCCTGTCTTCTCTTGAGAGCCATGTCTGCCTACAGCAAGGCAATGCTCACTGAGTCTGAACATAGTCAAAGATTTTCTTATTTTGGTCACAGTGGTCAGGTATTCTGCCACTGTGTACTCTCCGTTTAGGGGCAAATAGCATTCTAGTTTGCACATTTATTTTGTTATTTCTTTCCAATGTATCAAGTAATTATCTTTTTGTTTCATCATGATTTGGTTGGGTCTAATTGTGTTGCTGTCATGGGGCTCTGTGGGGTCTGTTTATGTTTGTGAACAGAGCCTCAAGACCAGCTTGCTTAAGGGACTCTTCTCCAGGTTCATCTCTCTGTAGGTGATGGCTTTGTAATGGAAGGTTTGGGAATCAGGTCCTTTTAGGTGGTTGCAGAATTTAACGGCTCTTTTCTGGATTTTGATCATTTGCGGGCATCGGACCAATCCTGCTCTGCATGCATTATTTGGTATTTTACGTTGTACACAAAGGACATTTTTGCAGAATTCTGCATGCAGAGTCTCAATTTGGTGTTTGTCCCATTTTGTGAATTCCAGGTTGGTGAGCGGAACCCAGAACCCACATCCATAAAAGGCAATGGGTTCTATTACTGATTCAAGTATTTTTAGCCACTTCCTAATTGGTATGTCAAATTTTATGGTCCTTTTGATGGCATAGAATGCCCTTATTGCCTTCTCTCAGATCGTTCAGGGCTTTGTGGAAGTTAACTATGGCGCTGAAGTTTAGGCCGATGTATGTATACATTTTTACGTGCTCTAGGGCAACGGTGTCTAGATGGAATGTGTATTCATGGGCCTGGCAACTGGACCTTTTCTGGAACACCATTATTTTTGTCTTACTGAGATTTACTGTCAGGGCCCAGGTTTGATAGAATCTGTGCAGAAGATCTAGGTGCTGCTGTGGGCCCTCCTTGTTTGGGGACAGAAACACCAGATCCTCAGCAAACAGTAGACATTTGACTTCAGATTCTAGTAGGGTGAGGCTGGGTGGTGCAGACTGTTCTAGTGCCCTCTCCTATTCATTGATATATATGTTGAAGAGGGTGGGGCTTAAGCTTCATCCCTGTCTCACCCCATGGACCTGTGGAAAGAAATGTGTGTTTTTTTGTCAATATTAAAAACACATTTGTTGTTTGTGTACATAGATTTTATGATGTTGTATGTTTTTCCCCCAACACCACTTTCCATAATTTTGTATAGCAGACCCTCATTCCAAATTGAGTCTAAGGCTTTTTTGAAATCAACAAATCATGAGAAGATTTTGTCTTTGTTTTAGTTTGTTTGTTTGTCAATTAGGCTGCGCAGGGTGACTACGTGGTCTGTTGTGCGATAATTTGATAAAAGGAAATTTGACATTTCAAGGAAATGAACTTGTCTGCTGTTAATGATAATGCAGATGATTGTCCCAAGGTTGCTGTTGACACATATCCCACAATAGTTTGTGGGTTCAAATTTGTCTCCACTTTTGTGGATTAGGGTGATCAGTCCTTGGTTCCAAATATTGGTGTGTATTGTTTTGTTTATTTATTAAAACACTTACTGCCCTCACTTGCTTCCCGACACTCAGAACACTCGTTAAAATTGTCCATTGGGTTCTGGTAGACTTTAATAGTTTATTCTAAGATTTGTATTTGATCATGTATATGCTTTTGTGTTTGTTCTTAGTTATAGGTCCAACAAGATTGGATAAGTGGTTTACCCATACATCTTCATTTGGATAGATAACTGTTTGGTTTGTTGTTTGTTTAGTGTTTTCCAATTTTTCCAGAAGTGTTTAGAGTCTATGGATTCTTCAATTACATTGAGCTGATTTATGACGTACTGTTCCTTTGTTTTCCGGAGTGTATTTCTGTATTGTGTTAGTGATTCACCATAGTGAAGGCGTAGGCTCAGGTTTTCTGGGTCTCTATGTTTTGGTCAGACAGGTTTCTCAATTTCTTTCTTAGGTTTTTGCATTCTTCATCAAACCATTTGTCATTGTCGTTCATTTTCTTTGGATTTCTGTTAGAACATTTTAGATTTGACAAGGAAGCTGAGAGGTCAAATATAGTGTTTAGGTTTTCTACTGCCAAGTTTACACCTTCACTATTACAGTGGAATGTTTTGTTCAGGAAGTTGTCTAAAAGGGATTGAATTTGTTGCCTAATTGTTTCATGGTAGATTTCCACACTTACCGTCCTTCCTTCTATAGCATTTCTTAATAACCTCTTTGGACTAGGGGGCAGTATTTTCACGTCCGGATGAAAAGCATGCCCAGAGTAAATTGCCTGCTACTCAAGCCCAGACGCTAGGATATGCAAATTATTGGTATATTTGAATAGAAAACCCTCTGAAGATTCTGAAACTGTTACAATTATGTCTGTGAGTATAACAGGACTCATATGGCAGGCGAAAACCTGAGAAAAATCCAACCAGGAAGTGGGAAATCTGAGATTTGTAGTTTTTCAAGTGATTGCTTCCACTAGATGTCAAACAGTCTTTAGACAGTTGTTTCAGGCTTCTATTGTGAAAGGGGAGAGAATAAGACCACTCACAGTAAGTGGCTCAGCTGAAAGCTATGAGTTGTTTATTCCGCCCCCTTTCCTTTCTAATGATAACGGAATTTATGATAAAAACATCCTAAAGGTTGTTTATATACATCGATTGACATGTTTCTACGAACTTTAATGGAACTTTTTTTGACTTTCCACCATAATTTGCAAATAAATTCATTAAAAATCCTACAATGTGATTTTCTAGATTTTGTTCTCTCATTTTGTCTGTCATAGTTGAAGTGTACCTAATATGAAAATTACAGCCCTCTCTCATCTTTTTAAGTGGGAGAACTTGCACAATTGGTGGCTGACTAATTACTTTTTTTGCCCCACTGTACACCTTAACGCAAATACACTTAAATTCAGTTTTTCACAATTCCTGACATTTAATCCTAGTAAAAAATCCCTGTCTTAGGTCAGTTAGGATCACCACTTTATTTAAGAATGTGAAATGTCAGAGAGAACGATTTATTTCAGCTTTTTTTTCATTCATCATATTCCCAGTGGGTCAGAAGTTTACATACACTCAATTAGTTTTTGATAGCATTGCCTTTAAATTGTTTAACTTGGGTCAAACATTTCGGGTAGCCTTCCACAAGCTCCCCACAATAAGTTGGGTGAATTTTGGCCCATTCTTCCTGACAGAGCACGTGTAACTGAGTCAGGATTGTAGGCCTACTTGCTCACACCTTTTCAGTTCTGCACACACATTTTCTATAGGATTGAGGTCAGGGCTTTGTGATGGCCACTGCCAAAACTTGACTTTGTGTAGTTAAGCCATTTTGCCACAACTTTGTAAGTCATTGTCCATTTGGAAGACCCATTGCCGACCGACCAAGCTTTAACGTCATGATTGATGTCTTGAGATGTTGCTTCAATATATCCACATAATTTTCCATCCTCATGAAGCCATCTATTTTGTGAAGTGCACCAGTCCCTCCTGCAGCAAAGCACCCCCACAACATGATGCTGCCACCCCCGTGCTTCACGGTTGGGATGGTGTTGCTCGGATTGCAAGCCTCCCCCTTTTTTCTCAAAACATATTGATGGTCATTATGACCAGAGGACATTTTTCCAAAAAGTACGATCTTTGTGCCCATGTGCAGTTAGTTGCAAACCGTAGTCTAGCTTTTTTATGGTGGTTTTGGAGCAGTGGCTTCTTCCTTGCCTAGTGGCCTTTCAGGTTATGTAGATATAGGACTTGTTTTACTGTGGATATAAATACTTTTGTTCCGGTTTCCTCCAGTATCATCACAAGGTCACAAGTACGTTCATCTCCAAGTAACAGAACGCATCTCCTTCCTGAGCAGTATGGCGGCTGTGTGGTGCCATGGTGTTTATACTTGCATACTGTTGCTTGTACAGATGAACGTGGTGCCTTCTGGAGTTTGGAAATTGCTCCCAAGGTTGAACCAGACGTTTTTTTCTGAGGTCTTGGCTGATTTATTTTGATTTTCCCATGATGTCAAGCAAAGAGGCACTGTGTTTGAAGGTAGGTCTTGAAATAAATCCATAGGTACGCCTCCAATTGACTCAAATTATGTCAATTACCCTATCAGAAGCTTCTAAAGCCATGACTTCATTTTCTGGAATTTTCCAAACTCAGGTACAGTCAACCTAGTGTATATAAACTTCTGACCAACTGGAATTGTGATACAGTGAATTATAAGTGAAATAATCTGTCTGTAAACAATTGTTGGAAAAATTACTTGTGTCATGCACAAAGTAGATGTCCTAACCGACTTGCCAAAAAGATAGTTTGTTAACAAGAAATGTGTGGAGTGGTTGAAAAACTAGTTTTATTGACTGACCTAAGTTTATGTAAACTTCCGACTTCAACTGTAGGTCTGATCTATACCAAATTAGCATACCCCTGATTCCCTTTCCTGTTTTTCCACCTGGTTGTTTGGTGGAAGGGACTACCAGCTCTCTGTAACCTAGAGAGAAACCAGTGCGTCCATCTCCTCTATACCATGTTTCTTGTAGGATGACAATGTCTGTATTTCCGATTTATTTGATGAAGTCCAAGTTCCTGCTGTTTAGGCCAAAGGCAGATGACCTCAGGCCTTGGATATTTCAAGATGAGATAGTGAAGGCTTAGTGTTACATAAAGTGACCAGTATTGTTAGTCGTGTGGTTTGGCCTTAGGCCAGTAAGTGTGAGCAGAGCCTGCTGAGCATCTGGTACATACCATTGGCTTGGGCTAGTGTAAGAGGGGTGGTTGGGCCTGTTTGTCTGCTCATGGCCTGGGCGCATGTGTGACTTTCATGTTGAGGACCTCTTTGCGGGAGTGAGGGGGCATGGGGTGGGCAGGAGGGGCATAGGTCTGATCTCATGGTGCCTAAATGGGGTGTGGGTCCTCTCGGCATGAGTCCTCTATGTGTAGGTCCTCTCGGCGTGGGTCCTCTATGTGTAGGTCCTCTCGGCGTGGGTCCTCTATGTGTAGGTCCTCTCGGCGTGGGTCCTCTTTGTGTCGGTCCTCTCGGCGTGGGTCATCTATGTGTAGGTCCTCTCGCTGTGGGTCCTCTATGTGTAGGTCCTCTCGGCGTGGGTCCTCTATGTGTAGGTCCTCTCGGCGTGGGTCCTCTATGTGTAGGTCCTCTCGGCGTGGGTCCTCTATGTGTAGGTCCTCTCGGCGTGGGTCCTCTTTGTGTCGGTCCTCTCGGCATGGGTCATCTATGTGTAGGTCCTCTCGGCGTGGGTCCTCTATGTGTAGGTCCTCTCGGCGTGGGTCCTCTATGTGTAGGTCCTCTATGTGTAGGTCCTCTCGGCGTGGTTCCTCTATGTGTAGGTCCTCTCGGCGTGGGTCCTCTATGTGTAGGTCCGGGGAGTCAGAGGCAGTGGGATCTCCTGGGCTTGGGGTTTTTCATTTGTATGTCCTGGTGTGATGTCGAGGCTATGGTCAGGGTCTGGGGTGGGCTGTTCTGCTGACTCCTCTGCGGGGGTGACCAGCTATCTAATGGGTGGTTTTCTGTCCCACGCCATCCCACTCTCCATCTCCTCCAGCAGTATGATCCTCTCCTCTAGTGCTCTGTTCATCTCCTGCTGTCTCTCCTGTTGATGTTCTCTCACCACAGTCCAGAGTGCAGATACGTCTCTCTCCACCTCCAGCTCTCCGGATCTGGTTGCGGGGCTGTTGTTGAGGTGGACAATTATTTTGTGCTTGGAAATAAGAATCTTTGGTAGTAGGAATCCTTCCAGGTAATTTTGTCCAAAAACAGGTTATAGGTTTGGAGCCGAAAAATCCAAAAAGTTCATCTAACTCTAAACCTACCTTCATGTAAAAACATCCTGAAAAATGTGAGAGCTCATCTGCTCATGGCCTCTCTCTCTCTTTTGCTTTCTCTCTCTCTCTAGTCCTTGTCTTGCTCTCTCCCTCCCCCTCTCTCCAGTCCCTCCCTCTCTGTCTCTGTCTGTATGTCTCTCTCTCTCTAGTCCTTGTCTTGCTCTCTCCCTCCCCCTCTCTCCAGTCCCTCCCTCTCTGTCTCTGTCTGTATGTCTCTCTCTCTCTAGTCCTTGTCTCGCTCTCTCCCTTCCCCTCCCTCCAGTCCCTCCCTCTCTGTTTCTGTCTGTATGTCTCTCTCTCTATGTCTGCCAGGTGAGGACTATCTATGACAGCTGGTCTGGTGGGTTAAGATGAATCCATTCCATTCAGTCTGACCAGAGAGGTACAGTATGTTCGGTGTGCTGGAGTTTACTGTTCAATATACTTGAAAGGTTCAGTCGCTACAAGGGTACTTAAAAACAAGACTTGCTACAGACGTAACATAAAAAGTAATGGTAACTTTTACAGCTGCCATGTGTCGTCCATAAATGGTTCAGCTAAGAGCTGTGTTTATTCCATAGCCACAGTCACTTCTCTCTGGCTATAAATAATACCCGATTCATTCCTAACTGACCTGAATGATGCCAGGTGGTATTGAGGGCTCATAAAGGAGATGTTGGACATGACTGTGTTATTCTGAACACCATGTCATCCAGATAACTGACCTAGAAAGCAGACTGTTGTAACAACTAATAGCTAGAAAGCAGACCAATCAATCCGTCTTTTAAATATGAGTATGTCTGCTCCTCTATCCTGTCTATACTTTTTTCCTCCCTTCTCCTCTTCTCTCAGCTGTTCTAACTAAGACCACAAGAGATCAAAGCACAGGTGCTATCACAAGTCAGAGAGAGAGAAAGAGAGAGACAGACAGAACGAGAGAGGGATAGAGACAGATGAACGAGCAAGAGATGGAATGTTCAATTGGAATGTTCAATTAAAACCAAGCAGAAGCCAAACAAGAGATGTCATTTTTCGACTTTGTCCTCCGAGACAACCATTACAGTCTATGTCTAGCTGCGCTGAAACGCCACACTCTTACAGTAAGGATGAGAACTATGCTATCTGACTGTCAACAAAGACATACATTCATCTCTCATCTCCCATTCATCCCTCCTCTGTCTCCTTATCTATCTCTTTGTGTTTCTCCATTGCTCTGTCTCTCTCTCTCTGTCAGCCTGTTTCCCTCTCTTTCCCTCCCTCACTAAACCTCTCTCGCTCTCTCTGTCAGAGAAGAATCGCGGCTATGCAGAGAGCGAGAGATTTGTCTTCTGTTTTATGGGCGAAGAGCAGAAGGGAGGGAGGGATAACAAAAAGGAAGAATGTAAAAAGGAGGATGAGAGAGCAGAAGAATGTCATTGTGATGGAAGCATCTTTTCCTGATGACGGATGACATCACCGTAAGGAAAATCATTAAATATGACAACCTTTCATTTGGGAAAAGAGAGAGGGATGGAGAGAGGGTAAAAACTGATGAAGAGCACGTGTCAGAAAGAGGAGGAGGAGGAGGAGGAGGAGAGAAGATGAGGAAGAGTAATAATAGGTGACACAATTAGAGATGAACAGATTTAGAGGTGAGAGTCAAGGTGGATGAATAGAAGATGTAATGTCCAAGCCCTCAGCCCAGGTGTTAGTTCCCATCTCGTTATGTGCCTGTGTGTGGTATTTGGTTTACTTAGTTCACCTCAGTCTGGAAGCCCTCGACCAAAATGGCCACCAGAAGGTTGAAGAGGACGTAGTTCCCAAAGGTCATGAGGGCGATGAAGTAGAGAGCGGCCACAGGAGTGGTGGAGGCCATACCATTATAGAGAACCTTGTTCCAGTCCTCCTGAGTTAGGATCTGGAGAGAGGGAGGGAGGAGAGAGAAAGAAAGAGAGAGAGCGAGGGAGGGATGGAAGGAGGAAAAAGGAAGGAAGGAAGGAAGGAAGGAAGGAAGGAAGGAAGGGAGGGAAGTATGGGATGGAGGTAGGGAGGTAGGGAGGGACAGGTGGAGTGAAGAAGGAAGGAAGGAAGGAAGGGAGGTATGGGATGGAGGGAGGGAGGGAGGGAGGGAGGGAGGGAGGGAGGGAGGGAAGAAGGAAGGAAGGAAGGAAGGAAGGAAGGAAGGAAGGAAGGAAGGAAGGAAGGAAGGGAGGTATGGGATGGAGGGAGGGAGGGAGGGAGGGAGGGAGGGAGGGAGGGAGGGAGGGAGGGAGTGAAGACGGAAGGAAGGAAGGAAGGGAGGTATGGGATGGAGGGAGGGAGGGAGGGAGGGACAGATGGAGTGAAGAAGGAAGGAAGGAAGGAAGGGAGGTATGGGATGGAGGTAGGGAGGTAGGGAGGGACAGATGGAGTAAAGAAGGAAGGAAGGAAGGAAGGGAGGTATGGGATGGAGGTAGGGAGGTAGGGAGGGACAGATGGAGTGAAGAAGGAAGGAAGGAAGGAAGGAAGGGAGGTATGGGATGGAGGTAGGGAGGTAGGGAGGGACAGATGGAGTGAAGAAGGAAGGAAGGAAGGAAGGAAGGGAGGTATGGGATGGAGGGAGGGAGGTAGGGAGGGACAGATGGAGTGAAGAAGGAAGGAAGGAAGGAAGGAAGGAAGGTATGGGATGGAGGTAGGGAGGTAGGGAGGAACAGATGGAGTGAAGAAGGAAGGAAGGAAGGAAGGGAGGTATGGGATGGAGGTAGGGAGGTAGGGAGGGACAGATGGAGTGAAGAAGGAAGGAAGGAAGGAAGGAAGGGAGGTATGGGATGGAGGTAGGGAGGTAGGGAGGGACAGATGGAGTGAAGAAGGAAGGAAGGAAGGAAGGGAGGTATGGGATGGAGGTAGGGAGGTAGGGAGGGACAGATGGAGTGAAGAAGGAAGGAAGGAAGGAAGGAAGGGAGGTATGGGATGGAGGTAGGGAGGTAGGGAGGGACAGATGGAGTGAAGAAGGAAGGAAGGAAGGAAGGGAGGTATGGGATGGAGGGAGGGAGGTAGGGAGGGACAGATGGAGTGAAGAAGGAAGGAAGGAAGGAAGGAAGGGAGGTATGGGATGGAGGTAGGGAGGTAGGAAGGGACAGATGGAGTGAAGAAGGAAGGAAGGAAGGAAGGGAGGTATGGGATGGAGGGAGGGAGGTAGGGAGGGACAGATGGAGTGAAGAAGGAAGGAAGGAAGGAAGGGAGGTATGGGATGGAGGGAGGGAGGTAGGGAGGGACAGATGGAGTGAAGAAGGAAGGAAGGAAGGGAGGTATGGGATGGAGGGAGGGAGGTAGGGAGGGACAGATGGAGTGAAGAAGGAAGGAAGGAAGGAAGGAAGGGAGGGAGGTATGGGATGGAGGTAGGGAGGTAGGGAGGGACAGATGGAGTGAAGAAGGAAGGAAGGAAGGAAGGAAGGGAGGTATGGGATGGAGGTAGGGAGGTAGGGAGGGACAGATGGAGTGAAGAAGGAAGGAAGGAAGGAAGGGAGGTATGGGATGGAGGGAGGGATTTAAGAGGAATAGTGCAAATAGAGAGCAGCTGTTTATTGTTCACATGCAGTTGGTGTGTAGTTGGACCTATAAAACAGATGGCTTGGCAAATGAACTAATTTTGGTAGTTGGCCAAGTTTGAGATTTGGAAATGTCTGGCAGACTTTGATTTTGTAGTGAAAGCGGGAGAGATGGAAGGAGCGAGGGAGAGAGAGAGGGAAGGGAGGGAGAGAGGGAAGGAGAGAGAGAGAGGGAGGTAGACAGATCTTACCTGAAACACGGTGACGATGGCCCAGAGCAGAGTGTCAAAGTTCTTCCTATCTGGTAGAGTGTCTCCATCTCTCTCTGATCCAAACTTACAGCCAAACAGATGCATGCCCAATATACTGATGAAGAGAGAGAGAGAGAGAGAGAGAGAGAGAGAGAGAGAGAGAGAGAGAGAGAGAGAGAGAGAGAGAGAAAAAAAAGGGCAACCAGTGAAGAACAAACAGCATTGTAAATACAACCCATAATAATGTTTATTTATTTTCCCTATAGTACTTCAACTATTTGCACATTGTTACAACACTGTATACAGACATAATATGGCATTTGAAATGTCTTTATTCTTTTGTAACTTCTGTGAGTAGTGTTTACTAATCATTTTGATTTGTTTATTTCACTTTTGTTTGTTATCTATTTCACTTGCTTTGGCAATGTTAACATATGTTTCCCATGCCAATAAAGCCCCTTACTTCCTTATTTCCTTACCTCTTTACTCCCTGCCTCCCTCCCTCCATCCCTCCCTCCCTCCCTCCCTGTTTCTCTCATCTGAACATGATGGTCAATAAGTGCATTATGAAAGAGACAGAGAGGTTGAGAGAGGGCAGCAAAGGGTGTCATGAGAAAATACGATGGAAAGATTCAACCTCCCATTGTTTCAGTCTGCAGTTGTTCTATAGTTGTGTGATTATGAACAGCAAAGAACTGACCCTGTGGGATATGCGTGTGTTTGTGTGTGTGTGTGTATATATATATATATATATATATACACATTAAATGAGGCCTCACCTCCTGGTTACATTAGCGACCATAACCCCCGTGCATCCCGCAAAGGCAGAGGTGTTGCTAACATTTACGATAGCAAATTTAAATTGACAAATAAAAAAAATCTGTTTTCGTCTTTTGAGCTTCTAGTCATGAAATCTATGCAGCCTACTCAATCACTTTTTATAGCTACTGTTTACAGGCCTCCTAGGCCATATACAGCGTTCCTCATTGAGTTCCCTGAATTCCAGTCGGACCTTGAAGTCATAGCAGATAAGCTTGTAGTTTCTGGTGACTTTAATATTCACATGGAAACGTCCACAGACCCACTCCAAAAGGCTTTCGGAGCCATCAGCGACTCTGTGGGTTTTGTCCAACATGTCTATGGACCTACTCACTGTCACAGTCATACGCTGGACCTAGTTTTGTCCCATGGAATAAATGTTGTGGATCTTAATGTTTTCCTCATAATCCTGGACTATCGGACCACCATTTTATTAAGTTTGCAATTGCAACAAATAATCTGCTCAGACCCAACCGAGGAGCATCAAAATTTGTGCTATAACTTCACAGACAACACTAAGATTCCTTGATGCCCTTCCAGACTCCCTCTGCCTACCCAAGGACATCAGAGGACAACAATCAGTTAACCACCTAACTGAGGAAGTCAATTTAAGCTTGCACAATACCCTAGATGCAGTTGCACCCCTAAAAACTAAAAACATTTGTCATAAGAAACTAGCTCCTTGGTATACAGAAAATACCCGAGCTCTGAAGCAAGCTTCCAGAAAATTGGAACGGAAATGGCGCCACACCAAACTGGAAGTCTTCCGACTAGCTTGGAAAGACCGTGCAGTATCGAAGAGCCCTCACTGCTGCCCGATCATTTTCCAACTTAATTGAGGAAAATAAGAACAATCCTAAATGTATTTTTGATACAGTCGCAAAGCTAACTAAAAAGCAGCATTCCCCAAGTGAGGATGGCTTTCACTTCAGCAGTAATAAATTCATGAACTTCTTTGAGGAAAAGATCATGATCATTAGAAAGCAAATTACGGACTCCTCTTTAAATCTGCGTATTCCTTCAAAGCTCAGTTGTCCTGAGTCTGCACAACTCTGCCAGGACCTAGGATCAAGAGAGACACTCAAGTGTTTTAGTACTATATCTCCTGTCACAATGATGAAAATAATCATGGCCTCTAAACCTTCAAGCTGCATACTGGACTCTATTCCAACTGAACTACTGAAAGAGCTGCTTCCTGTGCTTGGCCCTCCTATGTTGAACATAATAAACAGCTCTCTATCCACAGGATGTGTACCAAACTCATTAAAAGTGGCAGGAATAAAGCCTCTTTTGAAAAAGCCAAACCTTGACCCAGAAAATATTTTTAAAACTATTGGTCAATATCGAATCTTCCATTCCTCTCTCAAAAAAAAAAAGCTGTTGCGCGGCAACTCACTGCCTTCCTGAAGACAAGCAATGTATACGAAATGCTTCAGTCTGGTTTTAGACCCCATCATAGCACTGAGACTGCACTTGTGAAGGTGGTAAATTACCTTTTAATGGCATCAGACCGAGGCTCTGCATCTCTCCTCGTGCTCCTAGACCTTAGTGCTGCTTTTGATACCATCGATCACCACATTCTTTTGGAGATATTGGAAAGCCAACTTTGTCTATACGGACAAGTTCTGGCCTGGTTTAGATATTATCTGTCGGAAAGATATCAGTTTTTCTCTGTGAATAGTTTGTCCTCTGACAAATCAACTGTACATGTCGGTGTTCCTCTAGGTTCCGTTTTAGGATCACTATTGTTTTCAATATATATTTTACCTCTTGGGGATGTCATTCGAAAACATAATGTTAACTTTCACTGCTATGCGGATGACACACAGCTGTACATTTCAATGAAACATGTTGAAGCCCCAAAATTGCCCTCGCTAGAAGCCTGTGTTTCAGACATAAGGAAGTGGATGGCTGCAAACTTTCTACTTTTAAACTCGGACAAAACAGAGATGCTTGTTCTAGGTCCCAATAAACAAAGATATCTTCTGTTGAATCTGACAATTCATCTTGATGGTTGTACAGTCATCTCAAATAAAACTGTGAAGGACCTCGGCGTTACTCTGGACCCTGATCTCTCTTTTGACGAACATATCAAGACTGTTTCAAGGACAGCTTTTTCCATCTACGCAACATTGCAAAAATCTGAAACTTTCTGTCCAAAAATGATGCAGATTTTAATAATCCATGCTTTTGTTACTTCTAGGTTAGATTACTGCAATGCTCTACTTTCAGGCTACCCGGATAAAGCACTAAATACACTTCAGTTAGTGCTAAATACGGCTGCTAGAATCCTGACTAGAACCAAACAGTTTGATCATATTACTCCAGTGCTAGCCTCCATACACTGGCTTCCTGTTAAGGCAAGGGCTGATTTCAAGGTTTTACTGCTAAACTACAAAGCATTACATGGCCTTGCTCCTACCTATCTTTCCGATTTGGTCCTGCCGTACATACCTACACGTACGCTACAGTCACAAGACGCAGGCCTCCTAATTGTCCGTAGAATTTCTAAGCAAACAGCTGGAGGCAGGGCTTTCTCCTATAGAGCTCAATTTTTATGGAATGGTCTGCCTACCCATGTGAGAGACACAGACTCTGTCTCAACCTTTAAGTCTTTACTGAAGACTCATCTCTTCATTGGGTCATATGATTGAGTGTAGTCTGGCCCAGGAGTGTGAAGGTGAACGGAAAGGCACTGGAGCAACGAACCACCCTTGCTGTCTCTGCCTGGCCGGTTCCCCTCTTTCCACTGGGATTCTCTGCCTCTAACCCTATTACAGGGGCTGAGTCACTGGCTCACTGGTGCTCTTTCATGCCGTCCCTAGGAGGGGTGCATCACTTGAGTGGGTTGAGTCACTGACGTGATCTTCCTGTCTGGGTCGGCGCCCCCACCTGGGTTGTTCCGTGGCGGAGATCTTTGTGGGCTATACTCGGCCTTGTCTCAGGATGGTAAATTGATGGTTGAAGATATCCCTGTAGTGGTGTGGGGGCTGTGCTTTGGCAAAGTGGGTGGGGTTATATCCTTCCTGTTTGGCCCTGTCCAGGTGTATCATCGGATGGGGCCACAGTGTCTCCTGACCCTTCCTGTCTCAGCCTTCAGTATTTATGCTGCAGTAGATTATGTGTCGGGGGGCTAGGGTCAGTTTGTTATATCTGGAGTACTTCTCCTGTCTTATCCGGTGTCCTGTGTGAATTTAAGTATGCTCTCTCTAATTCTCTCTTTCTTTCTTTCTCTCGGAGGACCTGAGCCCTAGGACCATGCCTCAAGACTAACTGGCATGATGACTCCTTGCTGTCCCCAGTCCACCTGGTCGTGCTGCTGCTCCCCCCTAGGTTTCTTCCTAGGTTTTGACCTTTCTAGGGAGTTTTTCCTAGCCACAGTGCTTCTACAGCTGCATTGCTTGCTGTTTGGGGTTTTAGGCTGGGTTTCTGTACAGCACTTTGAGATATCAGCTGATGTACGAAGGGCTATATAAATAAATTTGATTTGATATATACAGTGCCTTGCGAAAGTATTCGGCCCCCTTGAACTTTGCGACCTTTTGCCACATTTCAGGCTTCAAACATAAAGATATAAAACTGTATTTTTCTGTGAAGAATCAACAACAAGTGGGACACAATCATGAAGTGGAATGACATTTATTGGATATTTCAAACTTTTTTAACAAATCAAAAACTGAAAAATTGGGCGTGCAAAATTATTCAGCCCCCTTAAGTTAATACTTTGTAGCGCCACCTTTTGCTGCGATTACTGCTGTAAGTCGCTTGGGGTATGTCTCTATCAGTTTTGCACATCGAGAGACTGACATTTTTTCCCATTCCTCCTTGCAAAACAGCTCGAGCTCAGTGAGGTTGGATGGAGAGCATTTGTGAACAGCAGTTTTCAGTTCTTTCCACAGATTCTCGATTGGATTCAGGTCTGGACTTTGACTTGGCCATTCTAACACCTGGATATGTTTATTTTTGAACCATTCCATTGTAGATTTTGCTTTATGTTTTGGATCATTGTCTTGTTGGAAGACAAATCTCCGTCCCAGTCTCAGGTCTTTTGCAGACTCCATCAGGTTTTCTTCCAGAATGGTCCTGTATTTGGCTCCATCCATCTTCCCATCAATTTTAACCATCTTCCCTGTCCCTGCTGAAGAAAAGCAGGCCCAAACCATGATGCTGCCACCACCATGTTTGACAGTGGGGATGGTGTGTTCAGCTGTGTTGCTTTTACGCCAAACATAACGTCTTGCATTGTTGCCAAAAAGTTCAATTTTGGTTTCATCTGACCAGAGCACCTTCTTCCACATGTTTGGTGTGTCTCACAGGTGGCTTGTGGCAAACTTTAAACAACACTTTTTATGGATATCTTTAAGAAATGGCTTTCTTCTTGCCACTCTTCCATAAAGGCCAGATTTGTGCAATATACGACTGATTGTTGTCCTATGGACAGAGTCTCCCACCTCAGCTGTAGATCTCTGCAGTTCATCCAGAGTGATCATGGGCCTCTTGGCTGCATCTCTGATCAGTCTTCTCCTTGTATGAGCTGAAAGTTTAGAGGGACGGTCAGGTCTTGGTAGATTTGCAGTGGTCTGATACTCCTTCCATTTCAATATTATCGCTTGCACAGTGCTCCTTGGGATGTTTAAAGCTTGGGAAATCTTTTTGTATCCAAATCCGGCTTTAAACTTCTTCACAACAGTATCTCGGACCTGCCTGGTGTGTTCCTTGTTCTTCATGATGCTCTCTGCGCTTTTAACGGACCTCTGAGACTATCACAGTGCAGGTGCATTTATACGGAGACTTGATTACACACAGGTGGATTGTATTTATCATCATTAGTCATTTAGGTCAACATTGGATCATTCAGAGATCCTCACTGAACTTCTGGAGAGAGTTTGCTGCACTGAAAGTAAAGGGGCTGAATAATTTTGCACGCCCAAATTTTCAGTTTTTGATTTGTTAAAAAAGTTTGAAATATCCAATAAATGTCGTTCCACTTCATGATTGTGTCCCACTTGTTGTTGATTCTTCACAAAAAAATACAGTTTTATATCTTTATGTTTGAAGCCTGAAATGTGGCAAAAGGTTGCAAAGTTCAAGGGGGCCGAATACTTTCGTAAGGCACTGTATGTGTGTGTGCGTGTTTGTGTATATATATATATATATATATATATATATATATATATATATATATATATATATATATATATATATATGTATATATATATATATATATATATATATATATGTATATATATATATATATATATATGTATATGTGTGTGTGTGTGTGAGTGTGTGTCGGCTGTACGGTACTAATTTATAGGTCTAATTTCCCTCTCTAATATCCCTAAGCGCACCAGCGGCTAACCAGGCTGAACGAGGGACGCTGATGAAAGGAGGGTATCTCCACTCGTTCCTGTCATTCTATCCGTCTTTCTCATTCCTCACTTGTTCTGTTCTTCCCTCCAGTTTCAAGTGGAACATTCGTTAGTACTCTCCATTAGACCAGTACTGTTTGGCACTTTCCATTAGACCAGTAGTGTTTGGTCCTTTCCATTAGACCAGTACTGTCATGTACTGTCATGTTGTGTCTTGTTTCTGTCCTTTCCCTTCACCCTGTCTCCCTCTGCTGGTCGTTGTTAGGTTACCTTTTCTCCCCCTCTTTTCCCCAGCTGTGCCTTGTCTCCTCCTAACTACCTCGTCACCCCTTTTCCCACCTGTTCCCTTTTTCCCTCTGATTAGGTCTCTATATCTCTCTCTGTTCCTGCTCCTGTCCTTGTCGGATTCTTGTTTGTGTTGTTCATGCCTGAACCAGACTATCGTCATGTTTGCTGCAACCTTGTCCTGTCCTGTCGGAACCTGCCGGTCCATCTGAGCCTACGTTTTGTTTTGTTATTAAAGAAGCTCTGTTTACGTTAATTCGCTTTTGGGTCCTCATTCACGCACCGTAACAGAAGAATCCGACCAAGAATGGACCCAGCGACTTCGGATCCTCTCCACTCAGCCGTCGAGATCCAGGGAGCGATGCTAGGCAGACACAAGCAGGAATTGTCTGCTGCTCGGCATGCCGTTGAGACCCTGGCCACCCAAGTCTCCAACCTCACAGAACAGGTTCACCATCTCCGCCTCGATCCACCGGCCACTTCCAGGGCTTTCGAATCTCCGGAGCCCAGAATCAATAACCCGCCGTGTTACTCTGGGGAGCCCACTGAATGCCGCTCGTTCCTCACCCAGTGTGATATTGTGTTTTCTCTCCAGCCCAACACTTACTCCAGGAGCACTGCTCGTGTCGCCTACGTCATATCTCTCCTTACTGGACGGGCTCGTGAGTGGGGCACGGCAATCTGGGAGGCAAGGGCTGAGTGTACTAACCAGTATCAGGACTTTAAGGAGGAGATGATACGGGTTTTTGATCTATCTGTTTTTGGGGAGGAGGCTTCCAGGGCCCTGTCTTCCCTATGTCAGGGTAATCGATCCATAACAGACTACTCTATTGAGTTTCGCACTCTTGCTGCCTCCAGTGGCTGGAACGAGCCGGCTTTGCTCGCTCGTTTTCTGGAGGGTCTCCGCGCAGAGGTAAAGGATGAGATTCTCTCCCGGGAGGTTCCTTCCAGCGTGGATTCCTTGATTGAACTCGCTATTCGCATTGAGCGACGGGTTGATCTTCGTCACCGAGCTCGTGGAAAGGAGCTCGCGTTCTCCGTTGCCCCCCTCTCCGCATCACTACCATCTTCCTCTGCCGGCTCGGGTGCTGAGCCTATGCAGCTGGGAGGTATCCGCATCTCGACTAAGGAGAGGGAACGGAGAATCACCAACCGCCTCTGTCTCTATTGCGGTTCTGCTGGTCATTTTGTCACTTCATGTCCAGTAAAAGCCAGAGCTCATCAGTAAGCGGAGGGCTACTGGTGAGCGCTACTACTCCTGTCTCTCCTTCAAGATCCTGCACTACCTTGTCGGTCCATCTACGCTGGACCGGTTCGTCAGCTTCCTGCAGTGCCTTAATAGACTCTGGGGCGGAGGGCTGTTTTATGGACGAGACCTGGGCTCGGGAACATGACATTCCTCTCAGACAGTTAAGGGAGTCCACGGCCTTGTTCGCCCTGGATGGTAGTCCTCTCCCCAGGATTCAGCGTGAGACGCTACCTTTAACCCTCACTGTTTCTGGTAATCATAGCGAAACCATTTCTTTTTTAATTTTTCGTTCACCTTTTACACCTGTTGTTTTGGGCCATCCCTGGCTAGTTTGTCATAATCCTTCCATTAATTGGTCTAGTAATTCTATCCTCTCCTGGAACGTCTCTTGTCATGTGAAATGTTTAATGTCTGCTATCCCTCCTGTTTCCTCTGTCTCTTCTTCACAGGAGGAGCCTGGTGATTTGACAGGGGTGCCGGAGGAATATCACGATCTGCGCACGGTGTTCAGTCGGTCCAGGGCCACCTCTCTTCCTCCACACCGGTCGTATGATTGTAGTATTGATCTCCTTCCGGGAACCACTCCCCCCCGGGGTAGACTATACTCTCTGTCGGCTCCCGAACGTAAGGCTCTCGAAGATTATTTGTCTGTAGCTCTTGCCGCCGGTACCATAGTCCCCTCCTCCTCTCCCGCCGGAGCGGGGTTTTTTTTTGTTAAGAAGAAGGACGGGTCCCTGCGCCCCTGCATAGATTATCGAGGGCTGAATGACATAACAGTGAAGAATCGTTATCCGCTTCCTCTTATGTCTTCAGCCTTCGAGATCCTGCAGGGAGCCAGGTTTTTCACTAAGTTGGACCTTCGTAACGCTTACCATCTCGTGCGCATCAGGGAGGGGGACGAGTGGAAGACGGCGTTTAACACTCCGTTAGGGCACTTTGAATACCGGGTTCTTCCTTTCGGCCTCGCTAACGCTCCAGCTGTCTTTCAGGCATTAGTCAATGATGTCCTGAGAGACATGCTGAACATCTTTGTTTTCGTTTACCTTGACGATATCCTGATTTTTTCACCGTCACTCCAGATTCATGTTCAGCACGTTCGACGTGTCCTCCAGCGCCTTTTAGAGAATTGTCTTTTTGTGAAGGCTGAGAAGTGCTCTTTTCATGCCTCCTCCGTCACATTTCTCGGTTCTGTTATTTCCGCTGAAGGCATTAAGATGGATCCCGCTAAGGTCCAAGCTGTCATTGATTGGCCCGTCCCTAAGTCACGCGTCGAGCTGCAGCGCTTTCTCGGCTTTGCGAACTTCTATCGTCGTTTCATCCGTAATTTCGGTCAGGTGGCAGCTCCTCTCACAGCCCTTACTTCTGTCAAGACGTGCTTTAAGTGGTCCGTTTCCGCCCAGGGAGCTTTTGATCTCCTCAAGAATCGTTTTACATCCGCACCTATCCTTGTTACACCTGACGTCTCTAGACAGTTCATTGTCGAGGTTGACGCGTCAGAGGTGGGCGTGGGAGCCATTCTTTCTCAGCGCTCCTTCTCTGACGACAAGGTCCACCCATGCGCGTATTTTTCTCATCGCCTGTCGCCGTCGGAACGTAACTATGATGTGGGAAACCGCGAACTGCTCGACATCCGCTTAGCCCTAGGCGAATGGCGACAGTGGTTGGAGGGGGCGACCGTTCCTTTTGTCGTTTGGACTGACCATAGGAACCTTGAGTACATCCGTTCTGCCAAACGACTTAATGCGCGTCAGGCGCGCTGGGCGCTGTTTTTCGCTCGTTTCGAGTTCGTGATTTCTTATCGTCCGGGCTCTAAGAACACCAAGCCTGATGCTTTATCTCGTCTCTTCAGTTCTTCAGTAGCCTCCACTGACCCCGAGGGGATTCTCCCTGAGGGGCGTGTTGTCGGGTTGACTGTCTGGGGAATTGAGAGGCAGGTAAAGCAAGCACTCACTCAAACTCCGTCGCCGCGCGCTTGTCCCAGGAACCTTCTTTTCGTTCCCGTTCCTACTCGTCTGGCCGTTCTTCAGTGGGCTCACTCTGCCAAGTTAGCCGGCCACCCTGGCGTTCGGGGTACGCTTGCTTCCATTCACCAGCGCTTTTGGTGGCCCACCCGGGAGCATGACACGCGTCGCTTCGTGGCTGCTTGTTCGGTCTGCGCGCAGACTAAGTCCGGTAACTCTCCTCCTGCCGGCCGTCTCAGGCCGCTTCCCATTCCCTCTCGACCGTGGTCTCACATCGCCTTAGATTTTGTCACCGGACTGCCTTCGTCAGCGGGGAAGACTGTTATTCTTACGGTTGTCGACAGGTTCTCTAAGGCGGCTCATTTTATTCCCCTTGCTAAGCTTCCTTCTGCTAAGGAGACGGCACAAATCATCATCGAGAATGTTTTCAGAATTCATGGCCTTCCGTCAGACGTCGTTTCGGACAGAGGTCCGCAATTCACGTCTCAATTTTGGAGGGAGTTTTGCCGTTTGATTGGGGCTTCCGTCAGTCTCTCTTCCGGCTTTCACCCCCAGTCTAACGGTCAAGCAGAACGGGCCAATCAGACTATTGGTCGCATCTTACGCAGTCTTTCTTTTCGCAACCCTGCGTCTTGGTCAGAACAGCTCCCCTGGGCAGAATACGCCCACAACTCGCTTCCTTCGTCTGCGACCGGGCTATCTCCTTTTCAGAGTAGCCTCGGGTACCAGCCTCCGCTGTTCTCATCTCAGTTCGCCGAGTCCAGCGTCCCCTCCGCTCAGGCTTTTGTCCAACGTTGCGAGCGCACCTGGAAGAGGGTCAGGTCTGCACTTTGCCGTTATAGGGCGCAGACTGTGAGGGCTGCTAATAAGCGTAGAACTAAGAGTCCTAGATATTGTCGCGGTCAGAGAGTTTGGCTCTCCACTCAGAACCTTCCCCTTTAGACCACTTCTCGCAAGTTGACCCCGCGGTTCATTGGTCCGTTCCGTATTTCTCAGGTCATTAATCCTGTCGCAGTTCGACTTCTTCTTCCGCGATACCTTCGTCGCGTCCACCCGGTCTTCCATGTCTCCTGTATCAAGCCCGTTCTTCGCGCCCCCGCTCGTCTTCCCCCCCCCCCCCCCCCATCCTTGTCGAGGGCGCACCCATCTACAGGGTCCGTAGGATTTTGGACATGCGTCCTCGGGGCCGTGGTCATCAGTACCTAGTAGATTGGGAGGGGTACGGTCCTGAGGAGAGGAGTTGGGTTCCCTCTCGGGACGTGCTGGACCGTGCGCTGATCGATGATTTCCTCCGTTGCCGCCAGGTTTCCTCCTCGAGTGCGCCAGGAGGCACTCGGTGAGTGGGGGGGTACTGTCATGTACTGTCATGTTGTGTCTTGTTTCTGTCCTTTCCCTTCACCCTGTCTCCCTCTGCTGGTCGTTGTTAGGTTACCTTTTCTCCCCCTCTTTTCCCCAGCTGTGCCTTGTCTCCTCCTAACTACCTCGTCACCCCTTTTCCCACCTGTTCCCTTTTTCCCTCTGATTAGGTCTCTATATCTCTCTCTGTTCCTGCTCCTGTCCTTGTCGGATTCTTGTTTGTGTTGTTCATGCCTGAACCAGACTATCGTCATGTTTGCTGCAACCTTGTCCTGTCCTGTCGGAACCTGCCGGTCCATCTGAGCCTACGTTTTGTTTTGTTATTAAAGAAGCTCTGTTTACGTTAATTCGCTTTTGGGTCCTCATTCACGCACCGTAACAAGTACTGTTTGGTACTTTCCATTAGACCAGTACTGTTTAATGCTCTCCATTAGACCAGTACTGTTTGGTACTTTCCATTAGACCAGTGCTGTTTAATGCTCTCCATTAGACAAGTGCTGTTTAATGCTCTCCATTAGACCAGTACTGTTTGGTACTTTCCATTAGACCAGTACTGTTTAATGCTCTCCATTAGACCAGTACTGTTTGGTACTTTCCATTAGACCAGTACTGTTTGGTACTTTCCATTAGACCAGTACTGTTTGGTACTTTCCATTAGACCAGTACTGTTTAATGTTCTCCATTAGACCAGTACTGTTTGGTACTTACCATTAGACCAGTGCTGTTTAATGCTTTCCATTAGACCAGTGCTGTTTAATGCTCTCAATTTGACCAGTACTGTTTGGTACTTTACATTAGACCAGTACTGTTTGGTACTTTCCATTAGACCAGTACTGTTTAATGCTCTCCATTAGACCAGTACTGTTTGGTACTTACCATTAGACCAGTACTATTTAATGCCCTCCATTAGACCAGTACTGTTTAATGCTCTCCATTAGACCAGTACTGTTTAATGCTCTCCATTAGACCAGTACTGTTTAATGCTCTCCATTAGAACAGTACTGTTTAATGCTCTCCATTAGACCAGTACTGTTTAATGCTCTCCATTAGACCAGTACTGCTTAGTACTTTCCATTAGACCAGTACTGTTTAATGCTCTCCATTAGACCAGTACTGTTTGGTACTTTCCATTAGACCAGTACTGTTTGGTAGTTTCCATTAGACCAGTACTGTTTGGTAGTTTCCATTAGACCAGTACTGTTTGGTACTTTCCATTAGACCAGTGATGTTTAATGCTCTCCATTAGACCAGTGCTGTTTAATGCTCTCCATTAGACCAGTACTGTTTAATGCTCTCCATTAGACCAGTACTGTTTAATGCTCTCCATTAGACCAGTACTGTTTGGTACTTACCATTAGACCAGTACTGTTTAATGCTATCCATTAGACCAGTACTGGTTAATGCTCTCCATTAGACCAGTGCTGTTTAATGCTCTCCATTAGACCAGTACTGTTTGGTACTTACCATTAGACCAGTACTGTTTAATGCTCTCCATTAGACCAGTACTGGTTAATGCTCTCCATTAGACCAGTGCTGTTTAATGCTCTCCATTAGACCAGTGCTGTTTAATGCTCTCCATTAGACCAGTACTGTTTAATGCTCTCCATTAGACCAGTACTGTTTGGTACTTACCATTAGACCAGTACTGTTTAATGCTTTCCATTAGACCAGTACTGTTTAATGCTCTCCATTAGACCAGTACTGTTTAATGCTCTCCATTAGACCAGTACTGGTTAATGCTCTCCATTAGACCAGTGCTGTTTAATGCTCTCCATTAGACCAGTGCTGTTTAATGCTCTCCATTAGACCAGTACTGTTTGGTAGTTTCCATTAGACCAGTACTGTTTGGTACTCTCCATTAGACCAGTACTGGTTAATGCTCTCCATTAGACCAGTGCTGTTTAATGCTCTCCATTAGACCAGTACTGTTTAATGCTCTCCATTAGACCAGTACTGTTTGGTACTTTCCATTAGACCAGTACTGTTTGGTACTTTCCATTAGACCAGTACTGTTTGGTACTTTCCATTAGACCAGTACTGTTTGGTACTTTCCATTAGACCAGTACTGTTTGGTACTTTACATTAGACCAGTACTGTTTGGTACTTTCCATTAGACCAGTGCTGTTTAATGCTCTCCATTAGACCAGTGCTGTTTAATGCTCTCCATTAGACCAGTTCTGTTTGGTACTTTCCATTAGACCAGTACTGTTTAATGCTCTCCATTAGACCAGTACTGTTTGGTACTTTCCATTAGACCAATTCTGTTTGGTACTTTCCATTAGACCAGTACTGTTTGGTACTTTCCATTAGACCAGTACTGTTTAATGTTCTCCATTAGACCAGTACTGTTTGGTACTTACCATTAGACCAGTGCTGTTTAATGCTCTCCATTAGACCAGTGCTGTTTAATGCTCTCCATTAGACCAATTCTGTTTGGTACTTTCCATTAGACCAGTACTGTTTGGTACTTTCCATTAGACCAGTACTGTTTGGTACTTTCCATTAGACCAATTCTGTTTGGTACTTTCCATTAGACCAGTACTGTTTGGTACTTTCCATTAGACCAGTACTGTTTAATGTTCTCCATTAGACCAGTACTGTTTGGTACTTACCATTAGACCAGTGCTGTTTAATGCTCTCCATTAGACCAGTGCTGTTTAATGCTCTCAATTTGACCAGTACTGTTTAATGCTCTCCATTAGACCATTACTGTTTGGTACTCTCCATTAGACCAGTACTGGTTAATGCTCTCCATTAGACCAGTACTGTTTAATGCTCTCCATTAGACCAGTACTGTTTAATGCTCTCCATTAGACCAGTACTGTTTAATGCTCTCCATTAGACCAGTACTGTTTGGTACTTACCATTAGACCAGTACTGTTTAATGCTCTCCATTAGACCAGTACTGTTTAATGCTCTCCATTAGACCAGTACTGTTTAATGCTCTCCATTAGAACAGTGCTGTTTAATGCTCTCCATTAGACCAGTACTGTTTAATGCTCTCCATTAGACCAGTACTGCTTAGTACTTTCCATTAGACCAGTACTGTTTAATGCTCTCCATTAGACCAGTGCTGTTTAATGCTCTCCATTAGACCAGAACTGTTTGGTACTTTCCATTAGACCAGTACTGTTTAGTACTCTCCATTAGACCAGTACTGTTTGGTACTTTCCATTAGACCAGTACTGTTTGGTACTTTCCATTAGACCAGTACTGTTTAGTACTCTCCATTAGACCAGTACTGTTTGGTACTTTCCATTAGACCAGTACTGTTTAGTACTCTCCATTAGACCAGTACTGTTTGGTACTTTCCATTAGACCAGTACTGTTTGGTACTTTCCATTAGACCAGTACTGTTTGGTACTTTCCATTAGACCAGTACTGTTTGGTACTTTACATTAGACCAGTACTGTTTGGTACTTTCCATTAGACCAGTACTGTTTAATGCTCTCCATTAGACCAGTAATGTTTGGTACTTTCCATTAGACCAGTGCTGTTTAATGCTCTCCATTAGACCAGTGCTGTTTAATGCTCTCCATTAGACGAGTACTGTTTGGTACTTTCCATTAGACCAGTACTGTTTAATGCTCTCCATTAGACCAGTACTGTTTGGTACTTTCCATTAGACCAATACTGTTTGGTACTTTCCATTAGACCAGTACTGTTTGGTACTTTCCATTAGACCAGTACTGTTTAATGTTCTCCATTAGACCAGTACTGTTTGGTACTTACCATTAGACCAGTGCTGTTTAATGCTCTCCATTAGACCAGTGCTGTTTAATGCTCTCCATTAGACCAGTACTGTTTGGTACTTACCATTAGACCAGTGCTGTTTAATGCTCTCCATTAGACCAGTGCTGTTTAATGCTCTCAATTTGACCAGTACTGTTTAACGCTCTCCATTAGACCAGTACTGTTTAATGCTCTCCATTAGACCAGTACTGTTTAATGCTCTCCATTAGAACAGTACTGTTTAATGCTCTCCATTAGACCAGTACTGTTTAATGCTCTCAATTTGACCAGTACTGTTTAATGCTCTCCATTAGACCAGTACTGTTTAATGCTCTCCATTAGACCAGTACTGTTTAATGCTCTCCATTAGACCAGTACTGTTTGGTACTTACCATTAGAGCAGTACTGTTTAATGCTCTCCATTAGACCAGTACTGTTTAATGCTCTCCATTAGACCAGTACTGCTTAGTACTTTCCATTAGACCAGTACTGTTTAATGCTCTCCATTAGACCAGTACTGTTTGGTACTTTCCATTAGACCAGTACTGTTTGGTAGTTTCCATTAGACCAGTACTGTTTGGTACTTTCCTTTAGACCAGTGCTGTTTAATGCTCTCCATTAGACCAGTGCTGTTTAATGCTCTCCATTAGACCAGTACTGTTTAATGCTCTCCATTAGACCAGTACTGTTTAATGCTCTCCATTAGACCAGTACTGTTTAATGCTCTCCATTAGACCAGTACTGTTTGGTACTTTCCATTAGACCAGTACTGTTTAGTACTCTCCATTAGACATGT
This sequence comes from Oncorhynchus mykiss, assembly GCF_013265735.2. Classification (NCBI taxonomy): domain Eukaryota; kingdom Metazoa; phylum Chordata; class Actinopteri; order Salmoniformes; family Salmonidae; genus Oncorhynchus; species Oncorhynchus mykiss. Next base: position 9,802,542 of record NC_048580.1, read on the forward strand.
ACTGTTTGGTACTTTCCATTAGACCAGTACTGTTTGGTACTTTCCATTAGACCAGTACTGTTTGGTACTTTCCATTAGACCAGTACTGTTTGGTACTTTCCATTAGACCAGTACTGTTTGGTACTTTACATTACACCAGTACTGTTTAGTACTCTACATTAGACCAGTACTGTTTGGTTCTCTACATTAGACCAGTACTGTTTGGTACTTTCCATTAGACCCGTACTGTTTGGTACTTTCCATTAGACCAGTACTGTTTGGTACTTTCCATTAGACCAGTACTGTTTGGTACTTTCCATTAGACCAGTACTGTTTAGTACTCTACATTAGACCAGTACTGTTTGGTACTTTCCATTAGACCAGTACTGTTTAGTACTCTCCATTAGACCAGTGCTGTTTGGTACTTTCCATTAGACCAGTACTGTTTGGTACTTTACATTAGACCAGTACTGTTTTGTACTTTCCATTAGACCAGTACTGTTTGGTACTTTCTATTAGACTAGTATTGTTTGGTAGTTTCCATTAGACCAGTACTGTTTGGTACTTTCTATTAGACTAGTATTGTTTGGTAGTTTCCATTAGACCAGTACTGTTTGGTACTTTCCATTAGACCACTACTGTTTAGTACTCTACATTAGACCAGTACTGTTTAGTACTCTCCATTAGACCAATACTGTTTAGTACTCTCCATTAGACCAGTACTGTTTGGTACTTTCCATTAGACCAGTCCTGTTTAGTACTTTCCATTAGACCAATAGTCATTAGCAATATGTTTTACTTTCTCTCTGACTACAGTCTTGCTCTACCCCACTCACTTCTTCTCTCCCTCCTCGCGCCCTCTTTCTCTCCTCATCCTTCTCTCGCCGTTCTCTCCCCATCCTCCACTCTTCTCTCTCCTCTCCTCTCCCTCCTCTCCCCCTCCTTCTCTCCCTCATCCTTCTCTCCCTCCTCTCCTCATCCTTCTCTCCCTCCTCTCCTCATCCTTCTCTCCCTCCTCTCCACCTCCTTCTCTCCCTCGTCTCCTCCTCATCCTTCTCTCCCTCCTCTCCTCCTCCTTTAACTCCTCTCCTCGTTCTTTCCATCCTAACTTGAAGACAAGGATGATAAAGGCTACCACCCTTATTTCTATACAAATGTGTTTCAGCTTGTATCCAAATCCCTTTTAATTCCACGTTTGTGCAGGCCCATAGCTACCTGAAGATGAAGATGAAGAGCATGAGTAGCATACAGAAGGTGGCCACGTTGTCCATGGTCTTCATCAGCACCACCAGCTGCCTCTGCAGAGCAGGCATGAAGCGCACCAGCTTCAACACGCGCATCAGTCTGAAGGTACGCAACACAGACAGACCACCGCCCTGCTGGCCCACGATCTCCCATACACTGGGGAGAGAGACAGGATGCACATTCACTGTCAGCTACAGGATCAACCATTCATTGGAAGGAGATACAGTAACACAAACCCGGGTCCAGAGTGCTGACCTAAGATCAGTTTCACCTTTTAGATCATAATGAATACTAGGTGGGGGCCTGATCCTAGATTAGCTCTCCTACTCTGAGATGCTTTGTGGATACAAAGTGATGACCTATAGATTTTACACAGAACAAAATGGCAGTGTGTCATCATTTAAAAATGAATTTGTCAATTTGCCTTGCTTACCTGATGACCACTATGACTCCGTCGAAGATGTTGTAAGGGTTTTTGATGTAACCAAACGGGCCATACACCAGCACCTTGAGTAACATCTCCAAGGCAAATAGACTGGTGAACACTATGTTACTGATCTCCAAAGCATTGGTCAGCTCATCCGGCTTGAGAGAGAGAGAGAGAGAGAGAGAGAGAGAGCGAGAGACAGAGAGACAGAGAGAGAGGGAAAGTAATGAGGAGGGAGGGAGGGAGGGAGGGAGGGAGGGAGGGAGGGAGGGAGGGAGGGAGGGAGGGAGGGGGAAAGTGA